>NC_084737.1:37260071-37385071 GCF_033978785.1 Entelurus aequoreus | reverse complement strand
CACAAGATCTGCTCACCTCTAACAGAGATGGAAAATTTAACCGCCAGCTGTCCCTACCTTCATCTGTTCCCCAAACTGTCCACCCAACATTCTGGATGTTCAGACTTCAGTATAAAAAAGACCACTGCTAAGGGCAAGAACCCAGTGTGTCATTCTATCCCAATTTAATTGATTGTTTAACAATCCTTACATTTTCCTTGTAAATAATACAAATATTCAAATAAACTCTTTCTTACATCAGTCCAGTGTGTGTGTGTGACTACTATTTCATGCTGACAGTGCTTTCTAACAGCTGTATAAATGGATATATTTAAAAGAACACAATAAACCAGGGTTCATGTAAAATTTTTATAAAACAATGATCACAGGTGTGTCAGTGAATTCACATTTACAGGAACAATATTCATACTGAAAATACTAGAATAGGGTTTCGTTGTACAGAGACTGAACACTCAGGCTCTGATCTAACACTTTGCAAGCTCGTCAGGATGCAAATCCTTTTGACGTCACAAATACAGAGACTGTTAAACCTCGTCTGACAAAAGAGGGCATTTCATTTCTTCAGGTGATCACTTGTAGTGCAGAGTACAGCATACAGTATATGCAGGATAAAGTCACAACATGACATGCTCTATATTAAAACTAATTTGACATATAAATATGGCTGCCAAAAATAACTAATTAACCACAACAAATATCATTAATCATGTGGATACACAGATTAATGGCACAATTTATTTTGACCATACATGTTTTTTACCATATCTGCAGATGGTTACCGGAAAGGCTGAGGGTTGATATAAGGTCAGTGATCATGTCAATGCATACGTCAGTGCAAAGATGAGCGAGGAGACTGACTGGTGTGCTTGTTGGCAAATTTCACTCTGAAATAAACGCTGATGGGACTTTAGACACAATGTTACAACGTTTTTAGCAAATAAATGAAGTGCATTCAAGTAAAACACTTTAAAATGTTCCTGTATGACATTTTGACAATACAATATTTTTAGAGTTTTTTGAAATTATGCAAGCGAGTGATACCTGTGATTAACCATGATTAATCCAAATTCAAAAGTGTGATTAATCTGATTAAAATATTTTAATAATTTGACGGCACTACATATAAATCGAGTCGGAGGCTTTAAAAATAATGTGCCATACCCTGATTCAAATATTTTTTAATATGAAGAGTACAGTGAAACCTCAGTTTGTCATATGCTGTACTTTTTCTATGATTAGTTTTTTGATGAAAATGTTCACTAAACTAGTTTTTGCCTGCATAGCCTTCAGTGGAATCAAATGGCCAGAAAAAGATCAGGTGACTCTCAGTCGCTGTGCTTTTTTGAGTACAACTGCAGTCGCTGGGCTTTTTTGGGTACAACTGCAAAATAACCCACCATGGGGCTAAAGAAAGTTGATAAAAAAGGAAAAACTAACTAACCCTTTGGAACGAATTGCTGACAAAATCCAAAGTACCACTGTATTTGAAATGTATTTAAAAAAACATTACTAAATTTCACCACAATACATACATTTCCTGATTGACTTTCTAAATTTAAAAATTACAAAAGAAGATTACCAACTTTTAACTCCATCTGAAAAAGACAAATCAGTATTACCGTTTGGTTTAATACTACTGTATGTAATAATTCATTTCAGGGTGTCATTTTAGGCTTTGGAAAACCATTTTTAACTCATATTGTATGAAAATAATCTACAGATACACAATAAATATTGGACTATATATATTCTGTGCTCTCATCCTAATGTAAACTCACAGGTCTGCTGCTGAAAACACTTGTGATTTAGGAAGCACTGAACATAAGAACATTGTGCAATTTCAGAATCCTTATGGAGACATGGCAAATAGAAGATTATGAAACATTTAAGGTGAAGAAAACTGGCACAGTAGCCTCCGAGGGCGAGATAACGGCTCAATCGTCAGAAGGAAGGAGCTGATTTCCACCATGCTGATAGGTATTGATTGTGACTCGCAGGGAGACATCAGAAACTGCTGTCACAACATGAGAGCTTGACGACTGCAGTGGCTCAGATTGGAAAAAAAGAGGATGTCATCAAGAGGAAGGAGAGCGGCGTGTTTATCAAAAGGAGTCCCCAGCAGGTCAGGATGACACTAATCTGCGTATTGACTATAGTTCTCCCCACCCTGATGTACTTTACAGTCACAGAGGAGAAAAAAATCACATTATTGCTTCTTTTGCTCTTTCTCAGTTTTAAAGAATGAGGCGGTACATTATCCAACATCCAAATGTGACCCAATGGCTTGTCCAGCTCAGATCGGACCACTTCTGAATGGTATGGTGGGTTATGTCATCCTGTAGAGACATGAAGTACACGCAGTCAACCTATTTGTTCACGTTTCTCTCCAAAGATGGCAGCTCTTGCCATGTGTACTTTTGTCCATAAGGATGCAATACAGACAGGATATAACCTCACCTCATCCTCCTCCATGTAGTCCACACTGGAATTAAACACTGAACCCAGGTATGTCAGATGTAGTATTGCCAGAGCGCTGAATGCTATGTTGATTATGTGCACCCATAGCACCTGCAGAGGAAGAGACAATATGCTTCCAGTTGGCACAATAATCCTCCTCCGCCTTTATTCACTTTGTTGCATCTTTATAGATAAGTATTATAATGTGCAGCCCATGCAGGAAGCCTTTTCTTTACAGGCATCAATATTCTACCTTCCTTATGCTCAGGATTTGTCTAACCAATCGAGCATAACAGGTCTTTACTGGGCTTCCTGCCAGACACAGTAACTCTAAATTATATCACTTGACAAAGCCTGGCAGACCGTTGAGGGTCCTCTATTTTGACCACTGCAGATGTAATTTTCTCTAGAATTAAAACACCATACCCTCGCTGGTTTCATAGTGCATTCCTTATGTCTTTTTAACTGTTAGAATATGAATGTCTTCTCCTGGCAGACCATACGGCAGTCTAATTTGTCAAGTGGGAGGTCTGAATGGATGTTGTTTTAGCATTGTGTGTGTGTGTGTGTGCGTGTATCTGTCCCGTTTCCCCCTCTTGCCTGACATGCTCCGTGTCAGTATTATATGCGGTTATTTTTCATTTCTGTTTGTTTGATTGTGGCTCTGCGTTACATCAAAAATTGGTAGGTCTCGATTATATTTTAATGCAGTTCCAATTGCAGATAATTTTTTACTTAAGATTTGGAGACAAGGTTGTTTGTGCCCTGCTTTATTTGACCAAAACTCTTATCATAGTTCTTTTAAAATATACTTTTGGCTATAACCAATTGATTTCTTGGGAAAATGGTACTTATTTGGAAATTATTTCTGCACACATAAACCATATTCAGTTTTAACATATATTGATAATATTTAATTTGAACTCAAACAAAAACCTGAAATGAATTTACAGTAGTACCTCAACTTACGGGTATAATTAGTTCTGTGACAGCGCGCTCAGCTCAAATCACTTGTATTGAAAATAATTAAATCAATTTAAATGGTGTTTGGCCCACCAAAACAGCATAATTTTAAAACATAAAATGTGTTTTAAAAAGAAAAACTGACATTTAGATAATATATATTGTATAAAACAATTCAAAATAATATATTAATATGAAGTAATGCAAAAATAATGTACAGTATACGCCATGGAGAGAAGACTTCTACAGTATCTCCTTCCAGCTGCTTCTCCATCAAACACACTATCAGCAGCATCTCCATAATTTCAAGGATAAACATCCGCCGTTTAAATTTTATTTTAATGTCTTTGGTTGGCGTTAAGACTCATTCAGCTTCAGTATGGTGCAGACTAGCAGTGATACACTTAAATTGCTTGGTCAAGTACACACCCTACACACTCATGTTTTTGATCATTTTTTCCTTGAATTCAATGTCATTCACTTCTTGTCAGCACTGTCCTTCACACTTCCTTCCTTCTCACGGTTGTCGACCTCTAGCTACAAACTAATGCTAGCGAGTAAGACCAGATATTTTGGTCAATCTTAGGGGGTTCACTGTGACATTTGCCATGCCAATTAAAGGCAGGGTGCTTCAATTTTAAAACTTTTCTTGCAACTTAAAGCACACCAGTTAGCCGAGAGAAAGGTCAAATCTCAAAACACTCTTAAGTTGAGGTACCACTGATGCAAAATGCCAACATCCATCCATCCATTTTCTACCACTTGTCCCTTTTGGGGTCGCCGGGGGTGCTGGAGCCTATCTCAGCTGCATTTGGGTGGAAGGCGGGGTACACCCTGGACAAGTCGCCACCTCATCACAGATAAACAGTAGGGACCATTTAGTGTTGCCAATCAACCTATCCCCAGGTGCATGTTTTTGGAGGTGGGAGGAAGCCGTAGTACCCAAAGGAAACCCACGTATGCAAAAAATTTGAAAATTCAAACCCACAATTGCACATCCTAGTCTAGCCAAAACATACATAACATACACCTTCATAATCAAATACGATTTATTGCTCAGTATTGATTGCACCATCAGTGAGATATTCATTTAAAATGTGCAGCTGAGTAGAAATGTACTGAAGAGATTTCTCAAATTTTAGCTCCATTATTCAGCGCCACAGAGATGGCAAAATATTAGAAACACTATTGCAGACTACAACAAGAATGACAAATATATTGTTGAATTGAGACCTCTCTGAGTGTCTGAACTGAAAAGGTGTTTATACTTTTAAAGTGAACTAATTTTGATGTTGAACTTTGCAAGTCTGTCAAATAATATAGCCTCTGCAAATATGTTTAATTTCTGCAACTATTTCATTAACTTTTCATGCATGTATCAGTAGTTCCGACAATAATGGCTGTGTGTTGCATTATTTTGAGCGCACAGTAAATCATACTTGCCAACCCTCCCGAATTTTCCGGGAGACTCCCGAATTTCAGTGCCTCTCCCGAAAATCTCCCGGGACAACCATTCTCCCGAATTTCTCCCAATTTCCACCCGGGACAACCATTCTCCCGAATTTCTCCCGATTTCCAGCCGGACCTGAGTGAGGACAGCCTGTCATCACGTCCGCTTTTCCTCCTTATAAACAGCGTGCCGGCCCAGTCATGTTATAAAATCAACGGCTTTTGGAGCTCAGTGCGCAACTGCACACACAACAAGAAGGAGACTATTATATATGTCTCCATTATCCATAGGTTTATCTATAACCCATAAAGTAGGCAGGCATGGAGCTATTTCTCAGCGTGTGTTTATTCCAGCCGGCCCGTTAATACATTGACACATAACATCCGGATTCCCATCATGCATTGCTTCAAAACGACGGCAGGTAGTAATTTTCAAAAACATAACAGAGACGAAGCAGAAGAACGAATAAGAGACAGTCATGGCGACGACGAGTAAGAAAAAGTACGCTTGCAAGTTTCAAAATGATTGGAAACAAGAATTTCAGTTCATCTAGGACAGCTCGAAGGGGAAGGGGTATGCTAGGGAGAGATTGAAGATTCCAGACTCTGGTGCATTTGATGAAGGCACTTTTCTGCTTGCCACACAGCAATGCATCATCAGAGAGGGTGTACAGGATGTTTAGAAAGATAGTGACAAAGAATAGAACGAGGATGGACAATTCAACCCTAAACTCACTCCTTTCCTGCAAATTAAATTTCACAGATGCTGCCCATACCCAGAGGTGGGACCAAGTCATTGCTTTGCAAGTCACAAGTAAGTCTCAAGTCTTTGCCCTCAAGTCTCGAGTCAAGTCCCGAGTCAAGACAGGCAAGTCCCGAGTCAAGTCCAAAGTCAAGACTGGAAAGTCTCAAGTCGAGTCCCAAGTCCTGCATTTTGAGTTTCGAGTCCTTTCAAGTCCTTTTAACCACAGACTAATATTTTTACACAGATTGTGTATGCTTTTAAAACGCTGTATTTATTTATTAAAACAAGTGCATTTGAAATTGCAAGAAAAAAATAGTGCTGACATTGCAATTCATAATAGCACTATTAACAGTGATTTTAATAGTTTAAACAATTTTAAACATTTAACTCATTCCTTTACAGAATAAACACATTTGCAAAAACAAACATTAACATACTATTGGTTGTATTTTATGAAAATAATATTACCACAGAGTTGAGAAGGAGCAAAGATATTCAATATTTGTATGTGAAAATCACAAATAAATCTTCTGGGGGAGGATGACGCCCCTACAGGGGTTTGGTTTACAAACTTTCAGCCCCACCTAAAACAAAATTCACCAGCCGCCACTGATTATGATGCACTCTCATTTTAGGCAAAATATAAGACAATACTTTCTTAACAGTATAATTGTAACCAGGAATAAGTCTTCAAGTAACAATATTCAAATACTAACATTGTTGGGTAAAACAGCATTTGGTTTTATTCTGAATGTAGTGAAACAAATTGGTGGTTTTAGCTGATATAAAGACTTTCAGGTGTTTATATATGTTTAAGTATTTGGCAGACGCTTTTATCCAAAGCGACATACATAAAAAATACATACATAACAATCACTGTAAACATTATCATTTAAGGGAAGAATGTAATACAAAATATCAATACAAAGTGTCAAGACAGAATAAACTCTCTGCTGCTGCAGCAACAGAGATACAGTCTATAGGTCCCTAGGATATATAGATATCTAGTGTATTCATACATTGTTTATGTAGGATATACGCATGTATATATAATCTAATCATATTGTTTCTTCAACTTAAAAATAGCTTACCGTTTTTCCCCCCTTCTCTGGGATTATATTCCCAGTTTTGATCTCGGACGTCTGGTCACTTATAGCGTATAAGAATATTATATTACTGTTAAGCAAACTATGAATAATAAAACTTGCCAAAACATGTGTCCGTTATCATAGCTACACGTATGACAAAAAAACGCGTGAAAATCAGTGGTATTCAGTGAGGTAAAATGAATTAAATGCGCTGACAGTTCATTGCTCCTGACAAATGAATTGCACTGAGTGGAGCGGATCACCACTCCAAGATGGCGGCCCCGCGTCTCGTCTGCGCCAGTAGGCAGTAGCGCTCGATGCTGCGTACCCTTAAAACATGTCTATGGTTATAACGTTAGCAGTGAGTTTACAGCCTCACTGATTTAACTACACAGCAAATAAAAGTCATGTTACTTAGCCAATAAACGTTATCTTACATTCAAAACGTACCCTTCTTTGGGCAACTTCAAATGTCGAACGAAGTTGGAAGTTGTTGCGTCTCCGTCTGTAATATTCGAACTGCGTGATTTGCATACGCAATTCGTTTTTTGTTGACCAAGTCGTAGTTTTTATACCCGAACGAAACCAACTTTGGCATAATTGTTTCTCTCTGCCGCATTGTTTGACAACTCTTGTTCGGTGGTTGTCCTGCAATTTGATTGGATGAATGCTGTGTGATGAAAACAACGTATAACTAATTTGATTGGCTGTTGTACTGACAGCACACCAGCTGACAGGCAGCACACACGCTGATAGACAGACAGACACGTACAAAATGAAAGATACGGAGCGCTCCCAAATAACTTTTTAAGCTTTGGGTTTTGGGGAAAGTAGCAAGTCATGTCAAGTCAAAAGGCTCAAGTCCAAGTGAAGTCACAAGTCATTGATGTTAAAGTCTAAGTCGAGTTGCAAGTCTCTTTACATTTTGTCAAGTCGAGTCTAAAGTCATCAAATTCATGACTCGAGTCTGACTCGAGTCCAAGTCATGTGACTCGAGTCCACACCTCTGCCCATACCTATGCTCCTTCAAAGGCTGTGCTACTGGCTGCAAAGCATTGCACTTCAAATACAACAATGAGTAGAGGAGTGTTATGTGTGTGTATATGTGTAAATAAATGAACACTGAAATTCAAGTATTTCTTTTATTTATATAAGAAATACTTGAATTTCAGTGAATTCTAGCTATACCGCCCCGCCCACCTCAACCCCCCCTAAAATCTCCCAAATTCGGAGGTCTCAAGGTTGGCAAGTATGCAGTAAATGTACATACATATACATAGAAGCTAATCACACTGACTACTTTACTGACATGATCTGTTGCCCGGGTCATGGCTTTGAGTTTGAGTTTGAGTTTATTTCGAACATGCATGCAAGCATACAACATGATACATCACAATTTCCAGTTTCTCTTTTCAACATGTTCGAAAAGGAGTAGGAAGAAGCAGAGCTTATTTAATCCTACCCCTTTTCCTTACATAACAGTTGCAAAACTTTTTGTTCACTTCCTGTTCACAATTTTTTCACAATAAACTCCATAAGTAATCACAATAAAAATAAATAAATAAATAATAGTAAGAATTTAATAATAATAATTGGTGAAGTAAGTCATATTTCATATGATGAGATAAGTAAGATTACTTTAAGAATGAATGAATGGATGGATGAAATAAATTGAGAATGTTTGTCATGGTTCTTCTTCTTTGTACTTTGTAAGCACTTTAAGTTTGAAGAGTTTCTTGAAGTGTATCATATTAGTACATTGTTTGATTGCTTTGCTTAATCCATTCCATAATTTAATTCCACATACGGATATACTGAAGGTCTTAAGTGTTGTACGTGCAAACAAATATTTTAAATTACGTTTTTCTCTAAGATTATATTTCTCCTCTTTTTTTGAGAAGAATTGTTGTATATTCTTGGGTAGCAGGTTATAGTTTGCTTTGTGCATAATTTTAGCTGTTTGCAAATTCACTATGTCGTGGAATTTCAGTATTTTTGATTCAATAAATAAAGGGTTTGTATGTTCTCTATATCCAACATTATGTATTATTCTAACTGATCTTTTTTGTAACACCGTTAATGAATGAAGTGTACTTTTGTAATTATTTCCCCATATTTCTACACAGTAGATCAGATATGGTAACACTAGTGAGCAGTAGAGAATATGAAGGGATTTTTGGTCTAGAACATGTTTTGCTTTATTCACTATTGACGTGTTTCTTGCAACTTTATGTTGTATATTTTTTACGTGAGATTTCCAGTTCAATTTATCATCAATCATTATACCTAGAAATTTGGTTTCATTTACTCTTTCAATTTCTATTCCGTCTATTTGTATTTGTGTTTGACTTTCTCTTCTACTGTTACCAAATAGCATTATTTTAGTTTTACTAAGATTCAACGATAGTCTGTTTTTGTCAAACCATCTTTTTAATTTGTTAATTTCTTCTGTTATTATTTGTATTATCTCCTGTGAGTTCTCTCCTGAACAAAACGCTGTTGTATCATCCGCAAATAATACCAACTTTAAATCTTTTGTAACTTTACAAATGTCTTTTATATAGAGATTGAATAATTTAGGTCCTAGTATTGATCCCTGAGGTACACCACAGGATATATTTAGCGTTGTAGACGTGTGTTCGCCTAGCTTCACGTATTGTTTCCTGTTCGTTAGATAACTTCTTATCCAGTTTAAGACTAACCATCTGATGCCATATCGTTCTAGTTTTTTGATTAAAATATTGTGATTAATTGTGTCAAATGCTTTAGTTAGATCCATAAAAACCGCTGCCGCACATTTTTTGCTATCTATTGCATTGGTAATTTCTTCTGTAATTTCAATTAAAGCCATTGAAGTTGAAACATTAGCTCTGTATCCATATTGGTTCTCTTCAAGTATTCTATTTTTATTTATGAAACTTTCTAATCTGTTATTGAACAGTTTTTCAATGATTTTAGAAAATTGTGGAAGTAGAGAAACAGACTTGATGGCTTGATTTATGTTTGGTGGCTTTTTTCCTACGTTAGTCTGTTTCTGTGCTCTACCCTCTTTCCTTTCGTTTACTTTTGGTTTCCATTGACACTAATTCTCCACACCTGCCCTTGTCTAGTAATAAGGGTTCCCACCAGCTGTTTTGGTTAATCCCCTTTATATTTTTCAGTCACCAGGTGAACGCTGGTGACTGAAGTAGACTCCTACCTGCACGCTGCTCCTGCCGCTTTCCTGCTTGTCCTTCTGCTTCCGATAGAACATAAACATCCCAGCAATGCGTCCAGAACGTAACACTTTACATTTCATTAAATTTCCTTTCTTAAGTGTATTAGCAGAAATGTGCGGGGTGTACTCACTTTTGCAAAGTAAAATGTGTCTTTTTTGGATGTAATCTACAACTAATTACATGTGCCAGATAATGACATGACGAAATTTAGATATAAGCCAGTATGTGTGTAAGTGTCGTTGAAACTTACACTTAATATTTTTGTTTTAAGGGTTAATATTTTTTGTTGAAAATTATTATGGTTGTGAATTCATGTTACATTTTTTGTACATAAGACACATTTTGTTTACTATAAAAGGGCAATCTATTTCCTTTGTTACGCCGCTATTCTCGTGAGGTTTTGGTTTAGTATTAGAGGTTGCAAGACCTGCATTCGCCCAGACATGCAAAAGACTTTGAGCGAGCCATCCGCAGCAGTTAGAACATTTAGCTAGCTGCACAAAGTATTTTGTCATATTATTGTTGAATTATTCTGTGTATTTGTAAAGTACATTGGTCTAATTATTGTACGCTCATTTAGTATGCACAAGACTGAAATATTTGCTGCCCAAGAACCTCCGAAGTGGCAGGCGGCCACGAGGTAGACATTTTGTTTAGCACTTTATTTGCCTGTGACTGAACTACGTCTAAAGCATTGTATTTCATGTCCTGTCCTGTAGTTTTCACGGCATAAACCCAAGTAAAGCGCCCGTCTTTAAAAAGCCGTGCCTGTGTTGTCATTTCGGAGCCACAATGTGTTACAATCGTCTTGTTACATCATTTTTTGAGAGTAATTGTTTAAAGGCCAGAAATAAATTTACTCTGTGCAGCCTGGTAAGAAAAACATCAAATTTATTGGCAGATGTTTTTGGTGAGACGTTGTCTAATGCAGTGTTTCTTAATCACCCATTGTTGGGCTGAGAGTACACCATAAAGGGCTGCCAAAACATGGCTCAGTGGGTAGCGCGGCTGTATAGTGACCGGAGGGTTACTGGTTTGATCCCAGCCTGGCGAGCTCATGTCCAGTTGTCCTTGAGCAAGACACCCAACCCCGAATTGCTCCTGATGGGCCATGTTTAGCGCATTACATGGCAGCTTCCGCCATCAGTATTCCACAATGTTGTTGTTTGTAATGTGCAATGACAATCGAAAAATGTTTCCGTTCTACTTTTTTACCACTTGTGGCAGTAATGACAATCTCACGCGTACAGAAGAAGTCTGGAGATAAAGTCATAAATACGTTTTTTAAGCACAAAGATTATGACTAAAGTGCAAAGCTTTATTTTAATTTTTAAGCGAAAAAATTATGACTAAAGTGCAAAGCGGTATTTTCATTTTCACTTTACCGTTATTGACCTTTTAGTTAAACATTTATTATCATTTATTATCAATTTAGTTAGTGTATCTATTTTAGCATCGCGTAATTGTATTTACATTTGTTTTTCATAAGTCCCTTCTTTGGCAGTATATTTGATTACTATTTATTTTTTGTAATCAACCTGACCTAAGCCTTGATAATAATCTTTGTGAATAACACATTCATTCATATCACTTGACAAGGATGTAAACTGTACGTAGGTTAGATATAATTATCGAATAATATTAAAATCAAGAGTAAGATTACTATTTCAGTGTTAATATTTGAGTAGGCCACAGACCACTCTGTATTGGAAAAGTTGGGCCCCGAGGTCAAAAAGGTTAAGAACCCCTGGTCTAATGCCAGCAGAGTAAATCTGCTAATGGACAAAGGTTAGGAAAAAACCCACTCAACTCTACAACAAAAGGAATTTTCACACATGTCAAACATAGATGACAGCTCAGGAAGTATGCAAGAGACAGCAAACAGTAACACGGCACTATCAATACAAAAAAAAGAGAAATGCATTGCCTTTTTGTTCTGGTGGCTGCAGTTTGGCTGACATTTCTTGGACAGGATACAGGCATTAAAAATGTCTGCTAGTCTCTTCCGCAGCACTGACACAAAAAAACAGGGCAGAGGCATTAACATAAAGAGTTTCTTCCCAGCGATAAGAGATAAATTATTGCACTGCAGTGAACAGAAACGGAGCGTAATGGTGGGTGCAATTAGCCATTACTACAAAGCTAAATGGAAAGGCTATAGTGTGCAAAAGAGATGTTAGACAGACGCTCACCGTACTCAATGTAGGTGATGAAGCCCAGAGACATCAGCACAGCACCGAGATGAAAACTCAGACCCTTCCAGACACATTAAGAAATCAAGTTGTTATGGAACAATGCAGCAACAGATCAGAGTCAAATTGCTTTTGTACTGACGTGCAGAAGGGCGCTGGCAGCATATGTCACCATGATGGCAGAGAAAGTCCCAAATTTGACAGCACTCTGAAACACATCTATGAAAGAAGAGCATGCCAAAGGCGGGAAATTATCTCTCATTGTTTGCAATAAGAAATGAACAGAAAGTAAACTTACATGTGTGCAGAAAGCGTGACATGGGCAGATTCCATGAAGTGACCATTTCTACCATTGAGCGGGGATACTCAACGTTTAGTGGCTTTGACACTGCCAGATCCCTGCAAAACAATACACGTTTTTTTTAAACATACAAATGAAAACAGTCATACTTTTGATTGTCAATTTCTTTTATTTACTGACCATTTGAGGTTTTCTTTCTCTTCAGTGAAACCCACCCCAGCTAGTGTGGCTGTGGTCTCGCTCAGGTAAGCAACAAAATAGTTGCTGAAGTGGAAAGACATTGTGTTTTCATACGCCAGTAACCACCTAATGCAAAAGAAATGGAGGTTATATTTCACCTTCACTCATCTTCCACTTTAAGGAGATTAGATGACAGATTAGAGTCAACCTTGTCATCATGTAGACCAAGGGTATCGAACTTGTTTTCACTGAGGGCCACATGCCAGTTATAGCTACTCTCAAAGGGTCGCTTATAACAGTGGATAAAATGTGAATATATATGTGTAACGATTTGCCTCATGATATTATTACACAACTGGCTATGCATTTGATTATCTATTTTTTGCGTACAGTGTACGCAAAAAATGTATGTATGTATGTATGTATGTATGTATGTCGAATTTACAGTAAAAACCTGGCAGAATAGTCGCCTGAATTTTACTGTAAAATATATTGTGTTTTTTACAGCATATTACTGAAAAAGTAAAAAAACGCCACAAATGTTTTTATGGTAACATTTTGGCGACTGAGCTGCCATTTTTTTTTTAATCGTTAAATCTACGGTTGTTGGTTTTTACAGTGTATTACTGTAAATGAAGAAACTATTCTGGCAAATGAGTTCCACATTTTTTTAAAACAATTTATACCTTCAACTTTCTTTTTGCAATTATTATTTTTATCTTTTTTTAATCAATACATGGTGTGTTTTTGTATTTTAGCACATTTATTTTTCAGAATGTATCACAATTTTCAAAATATTAAGCTTTTATTATTCTTTGGTAGCAATATCCTACATGTTAAAAGGGGAACAGCACTTTTTCTTTTTTGAATGTTTTCTATCATTCCCAATCCCTATGTAAGACAAGAACTCATACATCTTTCTTTTTATGCATACTAATTTGTAATATATGGCAAGTACAAGGTGGCTATAATGAAGCTAACAAAGTAAAGTAAACAAAGTATTTCAAGGTACCTAAAAACATGACTTAAACAAAAGTTAAAACCATGAGTAAGATTGGTGGGTGGAATATTGAAGTCATCGGGTAAACAAATCCCTGCAATCTCCCACGGCCTGTTATGCTTATGTTATTAATCAAATCTTGAAGTTACACTTTATGATATTCAAGTAAAATAATGTACGATGATTTGTATTTGGAATGTCCTATGCATGATTGAATATGTTGGTATTCTTGTATCGCTCTGGGGGCAAATCCCTGGAACCAGTCACGTTTAGATAGCTACTGTAATCTAGAAATGGCTTCTGTTTAAAGCTGTTATATACCAATCACGAATCATTTTAGAAGAACATAAAAATGGTCGATTTCTTAAAAACTACAAAAATGGCGTTCCGAAATCACATAGACCAACATACCATTATGCTGAATTTCCGGTATTTGGAAATACAATTATGGCGGATTTCTTAAAAACTACAAAAATGGCGACCGAATATGACGTAGGATGACGTCATCCCCTGCTGGCGCCCCCTATGGATGGGTGGTGTTACTACTTAGGAGCTATAGTCCATCAATGTCATTAATACCATCAATTTTTATACTGCTTGTCCTCGTGAGGATGATAAGCTCGAGCCCATCTCAGCAGACTGCAAGCAAGTGGGGGGGACACCCTGGACAGATTGCCATTTACTATACTGCTTCTCCTCACTACGGTCATGAGTGAGCTGGAGCCTATACCAGTTGACTTCATGTGATGAGGCAGGGCACGAATAACAATTCCTATTGTTACAAAATGCACACCTAAAAGTTAAAGTTTACCAATGATTGTCACACACACACACTAGGTGTGGCGAAATTATTCTCTGCATTTGACCCATCACCCTGGATCATCCCCTGGGAGGTGAGGGGAGCAGTGGGCAGCAGCGGTGGCCGCGCCCGGGAATAATTTTTGGTGATTTAACCCCCAATTCCAACCCTTAATGCTGAGTGCCAAGCAGGGAGGTAATGGGTCCCATTTTTATAGTCTTTGGTATGACTCGGCCGGGGTTTGAACTCACAACCTACCGATCTCAGGGCGGACACTCTAACCACTAGGCCACTGAGCAGGTAAAATGTATGTATATAATATATTTGATATTGGAATATCATACATTAGTATTACTTTACTTTATTATTTAATTATTATTATTTTAAATGTTATTATAGTAACTGGCAGTACAAAATGAATGGATGAATGGATATTCTATGTGTATTTGTAATGAATAGAACCACAGTGGTGGATCAGTGTGGTCTTTACAAGAAGATGACATAACAACTGTATTGCACTTGCATTTAAAACATAGGTGACTTGTTTAGGACCTAAGAAGTGTTTTGAAAAAATACTTCCCTGCTGTGAGATGTTACATAATGACGTTGCTGGTGCACAAACTCATTGTGCTAATAAAAAAATGCATATTTTCACATCTTTATTTAGACAAATTACATATAGTACCGATAAGAGTACCAATGAATACCGGTATCAAAGGGTAATAACAATATTGGTATCTGCATTACTAAAATCTTATTGATATACATCCATAATCATCAGTCAACATAACAGTGTGTGTTTGTATTATGAATGAAATGTAACATAATAAATGCAGTACAGTATACGTGTTATTGTACTCAGGTACAACTCATACTTACTTTGCTAGGGTATCTCTAAACAGAAAGAACAAAAAAAGGGTTTCAGTTTTAGCAAATGAGTGCATTAAAATGTATAAAACATTCTGGGCCCAATCTACTGAAGTTTGGCGTAGACTAAAACACTTGCAAACTTGATAGCAAACGCGTAGCTGATGTACTAAACAGGTGCGCAGAGGATTCAATCAATCAATCATGAATGAATGAGGCATCTCCTCCTAACTATACGAATGCGCATGTTGCCCGTCCCCTTAAAAGGGGTGGGGGGGTCACACAAATATACAATGAAAACTTTAACCTTACCCCTAACCTAAATAATAAATATAAATCGTTTGAGGTGCTTACTATGAGATCTGTCACACCACTGCCTCTCTACTTGGCTGTTATCTACCGCCCCCCAGAGCCCTATTCGGACTTTATCAGTGAATTCTCAGAGTTCGTTGCTGATCTAGTGACGCACGGCGACAATATAATCATAATGGGGGCGGCATGGCGTAGTGGGTAGAGCGGCCTTGCCAGAAACCTGAGGGTTGCAGGTTCGCTCCCCGCCTCTTACCATCCAAAAATCGCTGCCGTTGTGTCCTTGGGCAGGACACTTCACCCTTGCCCCCGGTGCCGCTCACACCGGAGAATGAATGATGAATGAATGAGTTGTAAAAATGAATGATGGGTTCTCACTTCTCTGTGAAGCGCTTTGAGTGTCTAGAAAAGCGCTATATAAATCTAATCCATTATTATTATTATTATTATAATGGGGGACTTTAATATCCACATGAATACCCCATCGGACCCTCCGTGCGTGGCGCTCCAGACTATAATTGATAGCTGTGGTCTTACACAAATAATAAATGAACCCACGCATCGCAACGGTAATACGATATTGATTGATTGATTGAGACTTTTATTAGTAGGTTGCACAGTGAAGTACATATTCCGTACAATTGACCACTAAATGGTAACACCCGAATAAGTTTTACAACTTGTTTAAGTCGGGGTCCACTTAAATTGATTCATGATACAGATATATACTATCAGATATATACTATCATCATAATACAGTCATCACACAAGATAATAATCAGGGTATATACATTGAATTATTTACATTATTTACAATCCGGGGTGTGGAGGAAGGGGGCGGGGGGGGGGGGTAGGTTTGGTTGTTATCATCAGTCATCAACAATTGAGAACAGAGAAATGGATATTAAAACAGTGTAGGTCTGACTTGGTAGGATATGTACAGCAAGTAGTGGACATAGAGGAGAGAGAGAGAGAGAGAGAGAGAGAGAGAGAGAGAGAGAGAGAGAGAGAGAGAGAGAGAGAGAGAGAGAGAGAGAGAGAGAGAGAGAGAGATCAGAAGGCATAAGAAAAAGTATCTACATTTGATTATTTACTTTTGATTATTAACAATCCAGGGAGGGTGTTAGTTTAGGGTTGAAGTTGCCTGGAGGTGTACTTTTATTGCAGTTTTGAAGGAGGATAGAGATACCCTTACTTTTATACCTGTTGGGAGCGCATTCCACATTGATGTGGCATAGAAAGAGAATGAGTTAAGACCTTTGTTAGTTCGGAATCTGGGTTTAACGTGGTTAGTGGAGCTCCCTCTGGTGTTGTGGTTATGGCGGTCATTTACGTTAAGGAAGTAGTTTGACATGTACTTCGGTATCAGGGAGGTATAGCGTATTTTATAGACTAGGCTCAGTGCAAGTTGTTTTACTCTGTCCTCCACCCTGAGCCAGCCGACTTTGGAGAAGTGGGTAGGAGTGAGGTGGGATCTGGGGTGGAGGTCTAGAAGTAATCTGACTAGCTTGTTCTGGGATGTTTGGAGTTTACATTTGAGGGTTTTGGAGGTGCTAGGGTACCAGGAGGTGCATGCGTAATCGAAAAAGGGTTAAACGAGAGATCCCGCTAGAATCCTCATGGTGCTTTTGTTGACCAGAGAGGAGATTCTATAGAGAAATCTCGTTCGTTGGTTGACCTTTTTGATTACCTTGGTTGCCATTTTATCACAGGAAAGATTAGCCTCTAAAATGGAACCTAGGTAGGTGACCTCATCTTTCCTGGTGATAACAATGTCACCCACTTTTATAGTGAAGTCATTGACTTTCTTAAGGTTGGTGTGGGACCCAAACAGGATGGATTCCGTTTTACCCAAGTGTATGGATAGCTTGTTGTCAGCGAGCCAGGTGCAAGTTCTACAGAGCTCAGCACTGAGGATTTTCTCCACCTGTGACTTGTCCTTGTCTGATACCAGCAGGGCAGAGTCATCCGCAAACAAGAACAATTCACAGTCGCATGCCGATGGCAAGTCGTTTATGTATACTAGGAACAGTAAAGGCCCCAATATACTGCCTTGGGGAACTCCACAGCTTACTGAGAGGGGGGGGGGGGGGCACGATGCCGTTCACCTCTACCACCTGTTCCCTCCCCTCCAAGTAAGATTGCATCCAGCTCGATGAAGTTTTGTCAAATCCGATTGCTCTGAGCTTATCTAACAGTACAGCGTGGTTAACGGTGTCAAAGGCCTTCTGAAGGTCCAGCATGACCATGCAGTATTTGCCCGCGTCCACCTCATGTTTGATGTGGTCGGTCATATAGAGAAGGCATGTGTCAGTGGAGTGGTTAGTTCTGAAGCCGGATTGGAATTTGTACATGAGTTTATTAGTGGCAAGGTAACTATCGACCTGTTCATAAACTATTTTTTCCATTACTTTCGAAATGGAACTGAGAATAGAAACAGGTCGGTAGTTGCCAGGTTCCAATTTGCTTCCTTTTTTAAAGAGGGGAGTTACTCTTGCTATCTTAAAATCTTTTGGTACTTGGCTTTGAGATATTGAGATCTAGTGCTTGTCAGGGGCGTCACCACCTCCAAAGTTATGATACTCCCGTATACTAAAGTAATGTCCGATCATTACCTTATAAAATTCGAAGTTATGACTCATTGTCAACAAGCTAATAATAATAATAATAATACTAATAACTGCTATAGCAGCCGCAACATTAATACTGCCACAACGATGACTCTTGCTGGCCTTCCGCCTTCGGTAATGGCACCATTCCCAAATTATGTGGGCTCTATTGATAACCTCACTAACAACTTTAACGACGCCCTGCGCGAAAGCATTGACAGTATAGCGCCGCTAAAGCTAAAAAGGGCCCCTTGAAGGCGTACCCCATGGTTTACAGAAGAAACTAGAGCTCATAAATTATCATGTAGAAAGCTGGAACGCAAATGGCGCGTGACTAAACTTGAGGTTTTCCATCAAGCATGGAGTGATAGTTTAATAACTTATAAACGCATGCTTACCTTAGCTCAGGGGTCACCAACGTTTTTGAAACCAAGAGCTACTTCTTGGGTACTGATTAATGCGAAGGGCTACCAGTTTGATACACACTTAAATAAATTGCCAGAAATAGCCAATTTGCTCAATTTACCTTTAACTCTATGTTATTATTAATAATGAATGATATTTACACTTAATTGAACGGTTTAAAAGAGGAGAAAACACGAACAAAATTTTGAAACATAGTTTATCTTCAATTTCGACTCTTTAAAATTCAAAATTCAACGGAAAAAAAGAAGAGAAAAACTAGCTAATTTGAATCTTTTTGAAAAAATTTAAAAAAGAATTTATGGAACATCATTAGTCATTTTTCCTGATTAAGATTAATTTTAGAATTTTGATGACATGTTTTAAATAGGTTAAAATCCAATCTACACTTTGTTAGAATATATAACAAATTGGACCAAGCTATATTTGTAACAAAGACAAATCATTATTTCTTCTAGATTTTCCAGAACAAAAATTTTAAAAGAAATTCAAAAGACTTTGAAATAAGATTTAAATTTGATTCTACAGATTTTCTAGATTTGCCAGAATAATTTTTTTGAATTTTAATCATAATAAGTTTGAAGAAATATTTCACAAATATTCTTCGTCGAAAAAACAGAAGCTAAAATGAAGAATTAAATTAAAATGTATTTATTATTCTTTACAATAAAAAACATGTATTTACTTGAACATTGATTTAAATTGTCAGAAAAGAAGAGGAATTAATTTAAAAGGTAAAAAGGTATATGTGTTTAAAAATCCTAAAATCATTTTTAAGGTTGTATTTTTTCTCTAAAATTGTCTTTCTGAAAGTTATAAGAAGCAAAGTAAAAAAATAAATGAAACAAGTGAAGACCAAGTCTTTAAAATATTTTCTTGGATTTTCAAATTCTATTTGAGTTTTGTCTTTCTTAGAATTAAAAATGTCGGGCAAAGCGAGACCAGCTTGCTAGTAAATAAATACAATTTAAAAAATAGAGGCAGCTCACTGGTAAGTGCTGCTATTTGAGCTATTTTTAGAACAGGCCAGCGGGCTACTCATCTGGTCCTTACGGGCTACCTGGTGCCCGCGGGCACCGCGTTGGTGACCCCTGCCTTAGCTAAAGCTAAATATTACTCAAATCTCATTCGCCTCAACAAAAACGATCCTAAATTTTTGTTTAGTACAGTAGCATCATTAACCCAACAAGGAACTCCTCCCAGTAGCTCCACCCACTCGGCAGATGACTTTATGAATTTCTTTAATAAGAAAATTTAACTCATTAGTAAGGAGATTAAAGACAACGCATCCCAGCTACAACTGGGTTCTATTAATACAGATACGACTGTGTGTACGACGGATACTGCCCTCCAAAATAGTCTCTCTCTTTTTGATGAAATAACATTAGAGGAATTGTTAAAGCGTGTAAATGGGATATAACAAACATGTTTACTTGACCCACTTCCTGGGAAACTTATCAAGGAGCTTTTTGTATTATTAGGTCCATCAGTGCTAAATATTATGAACTTATCACTTTTCTCTGGCACTGTTCCCCTAGCATTCAAAAAAGCGGTTATTCATCCTCTGCTCAAAAGACCTAACCTCGATCCTGACCTCATGGTAAACTACCGGCCGGTGTCCCACCTTCCGTTTATTTCGAAAATCCTCGAAAAGATTGTTGCACAGCAGCTAAATGAACATTTAGTGTCTAACAATCTCTGTGAACCCTTTCAATCCGGTTTCAGGGCAAATCACTCTACGGAGCCAGCCCTCGCAAAAATGATTAATGATCTATTGCTAACGATGGATTCTGATGCGTCATCTATGTTGCTGCTTCTTGATCTTAGCACTGCTTTCGATACCGTCGATCATAATATTTTATTAGAGCGTATCAAAACACCTGTTGGTATGTCATACTTAGCCTTGTCAGTAAGACAAGAGTTAAACCAAGACAGGATGCAGTGCGTCTCCCATAACAATGTGACATCGGACTATGTTAAGGTAACGTGTGGAGTTCCCCAGGGTTCGGTTCTTGGCCCTGCACTCTTTAGCCACTACATACTGCCGCTAGGCGACATCATACGCAAATACGGTGTTAGCTTTCACTGTTATGCTGATGACACTCGACTCTGCATGCCCCTAAAGCTGACCAACACGTCGGATTGTAGTCAGTTGGAGACGTGTCTTACTGAAATTAAACAATGGATGTCCGCTAACTTTTTGCAACTCAACGCCAAGAAAACGGAAATGCTGATTATCGGTCCTGCTACACACCGACACCTACTTAATAATACCACCTTAACATTTGACAACCAAACAATTACACAAGGCGACTCGGTAAAGAATCTGGGTATTATCTTCGACCCATTGGGGTTGTGAGTTTTTCCTTGCCCTTATGTGGGCTCTGTACCGCGGATGTCGTTGTGGCTTGTGCAGCCCTTTGAGACACTTGTGATTTAGGGCTATATAAATAAACATTAATTGAAACAGGTGCGCAGAGGATTGTGCCTTTTAATTGAGAATAATAGAAAGCTAAATCTATTTAGCGTGTCTGTTGTCATGTATATAATATGCTGATTATTAAAACACCCACAATACTGGGAGGAGATGCAAACACAACTACTTAATGCTTGCAATGCGATTTATGAAGACAAACTGTTCTGCATCTATATTTAACACGTTTGAAATGTGCGTGCAAACTGGCACAGTTATGAACAAATGGCTGTGTGAAAGGACCTGTGAGAAAGGAGGCGATCGCGATGCAAAGACAGACGATGGACAAAGAGTACTTGTTATCAATTGTACACATTGTCTTAGTAGATCCCATGCAACACACCTACTAATAGTGCACACAATTTTATAGTCTGCACACGCCGTTTAGCACTTATTTGTATTTCAGTAGATCAGGCCCACTGTTGACTTGCCATGTACTGTACGTCTTTGTAGGATACAAAAGCTAAACTGAAAATAAGCACATGATGTGAATGTCCATGTAAATTACCTGATTTTCCTCCTTTTTTTGCTGTGAAGACAAAATAAGAGTTGACATAATTTGCAAACCATAATAAACCAGCATTTTGCATTTTATATTCCACTGACCTTCTCAATAGTTTTTCTCCATAGACAGGGATGAAATAAGGGAAGAGGTAAGGAGCCACACAATTGGAAAGAACGAGGCAGATCTGACTTTTAAGCCAGCTAAAAGACACTTTGAATAACCATGAAAAGCTCTGAGGAACAAAGTGGATTTCAGCAGTTAATAGCTAGTATAAATATATCAGTCACTTTTTGTGTATCACACTTACAATCCTACGCCCGTCTAAAGCCTCTTTGTAGCAATTGAAGCTGATCCACGGGCCGAAGATGACTGTTCCAACAAAGTAAATGTAACCCATGAATTCAATGGGTGAGGGTACACTGTCCACGACACCTCTATCCAGATCGAAGGCCAGAGAGATGGCTTTCATGGCCACCACCATCTGTGAACCTGGGCAACAGCGACGACACTTGGAACCTACCTTGAATAATCAAACCTTTCTGCATAAAAGAACGGGTGTGCAGCTTACCTCTCATCTTGTGCCAGTTGGTGGTGTCCATCATGTGTAGTTCTCTGATTTAAGAAAAAAACAGCACAAGAGGTTCAGTTTCATGAAGGAACACACTCTCACTGAGCTCTCATATGCTAGAAGAGGACATTTTTACCCCAGCAGCAAGTAAATGAGCACAGTGATGGAAAGAAATGTGCCTCGCATGGTCGAGTGGCGACACAGGAAGAGGAAGAGGTAGCAGAGAAGGCTGAGGAGGACCACCCAGATCATGTGCAGCTCGAAAAACAGATAAAGGACATAGAAACCTCCCACCACCATGGCGAGGTGCTTTACAATAGAGGGGAGGCCTGCTGCAGAGAGGTGACGAGATGATGACAATCCGGCTCAAATCAAAATTGACAGGGCACAAAAATAAGCAGATGCTCACCGAACATCCAGAGAAGGCGACACAGCAGGCAGATAAGCAGCAGCTGCCACACCTGCTCCAGGCCCTGCTGGGCTGTCGGCAACAGGCAGCCATGAGCGAGCTCCTGGAAAAACTTCTGGCGGCTGAAAGCTCCCATCGAAGCCAATCTGAAAAAGGCAAAGGGCTGTTAAAATGTGGAGCCTATGTCAACATTCAATAAAACTTAAAAATTTGTTCTTTGTTATTATATGTTTCATATACAGTAAGTATAAAAGGTAATAGACTTCTCAAAGTACACACAAATTTGGGAGTGTTTTTTCAGTTATTACTCATAATGGGGACATACTCATTTTTTACTGTTGAAAGGTCCTTAAAAACACAATTGAAATGACAAGAAACTGAATGGAATCAAACTCAGTCTAAAATGTATTAATCCCAAGTTTAAATTTTACTTTATGGGATTTTAACCCTTTAAAAGCCAATATGTTTTTAAAACGCCACTGTTTTTAGACAGAACAGTCCCGTGTGAAATGTCATAAAATTAAGATAAATGTGGAATTGAGAATTGTAGTTTTAATATTTTTCAATTGGATTTCTTTGTTGTGAGAAACGAATGTGTCCTTTTTTGTGCACCTTTGCCTTTTTTAGGACAGGGACAGCTCCAGGATTTTTTTCTCTACCTGGGCTAAGGGGACCGATTTGTTTTTGGATTTTCATGACTTGAGTTCTTATTTTCTCAATAAAATTAGTTATGATACACAGCACAAGCATGTTTGATAAAAAAAAAAAAGTAGTTTTAACTTAATTTGACCAACGAATATTAAACAAAATAGTTAAGCCTATCAAAAGCGACAATGGCAAACATGTTTCACGTGCAAAGGTGGCAGATATGGCAACGGACAGGGCTCATGTGCCTGCTAATAACCAGACAATACATCTAAAATGCGAAACGTTTTTTTTATCTATATGCATAATTAATGAAAACAAACAAATATGCAAGTTGGGGAACAATCATCTGTATACGATGGGGTGAGGGGAAGGGAGAAAAATAAAAAGCAGGATTCAAATCTGACAGCTGACATTCAAATCACAGCTGTTCCATAAATAACATATTCGTATTTTCGTTCTATTTTCCTTTCTTGCAACAACTGTGATGTCTAGCAACATTTGTATCACAGATTGCGGCTGATTTAATCAATTTCACTGCTAATATTACCAATTGGTATCAACTAGTGTAATATATTTTTATTTATTTATTGTAGGAGTGTCAAAATTGTTTTCGGATAAATCGAGATTCTTAATAGATTAAAAACAAATTCTCTGTCCTGTCCAGCCACTCAGGCAAATCATATTGTTGATGTAAATGCCCATATCTGCTGTACAGATTTACTTTAGAAAAGAGAAGTGTGGGATATTTCTCTTGTCGCACTATTTGTATTTGACTTAATTAAATGTTTGGATTAGATTTTATTAAACAAAAACAGTTTTCTTTTAAGTAATGTAGAAATGTATCAGAGCTGTTATCTATTTTATGGAGGAATGTAGTTAATCATAAAACTGGCACCCAATTTTAATAAAAAAGTATTGATTTTGAATCGAGAATTGTTAGGAACTGAGAATCAATTCTGAATCAAATCAAACCCCCAAAATTGAATCGTGTGGTGCCCAAAAAATTCACAGCCCTAATCTATAGTGTAAACATATATCTATCTAATTGTGATTTACTTTACCTTGCCTGCAGCTTTATATAATTATACAGTATGTGTATTGTATATTATTGTATACTGTATGACAGGGGTGTCAAAGTCAAATGGACGGAGGGCCAAATAAAAAATTTAGCTACAAGCCGAGGGCCGGACTGTTCGAATGTTCATTGAAAAATTTTTAAATGACGCATATAGTCTAGTGAACCTAATTGAACCTACTGAAAACCTAACAAATATATTCCAATATGATCAGATAAATAAAGCAATATTTTCTTATGGCTCTGTCAGTAATCTTTAATTTTCAACAGACACAAAAGACAAATTTCCTTTATATAAAAATCCCCATAACATGAACATTAAATGAAAGAAACCGGTATTCAAGGCACCATCAGTAGCCTATATTTTCTATTTTAGCAAAAGTGGGCTAAATTTACTTCAAAGAAAAAAACAATAATAGCAATTTTCTATCATCCACTCAACTGAAATATTTTTAAAATATAATTAAATTGAAATACAATAAAATAAAGTGCAAAAATCTATAAATCAAAAACAACACTTTGTTTAAGGAGAAGTAACATGCAGTGAAAACAAATATTAAACTTTAACTTTTAAACTTGAATTGAGTAAAAACTCTAAATATGTGATTGCACAGTAATGTTCACATTAAACCCCCCTCCTCCCTCCGTGGGAGGGAGGCGAGTTGGGTGCCCGAAACCCCCCGCTGGTTTCGGCCCGCCCCTTGGCGCGCGTGGCACGGCGGGCTCCGCGACCCGACGGCTGGCCCTCGTGGCTTGACGGCGGGCGCGTCCCAACGGGCCGCGCGTAGGGGTCAAACGCAGAAGTCTCAGGGCCTCGTGGTGAGGGGGTGGCCTGCGGGTTTCGGCCCGCTTGGCGCGCGCGGCACATGACGGGTTCCGCCACCGACGCTCGGGCTGCAGCCCGACGGTGGTGCGGGCCCGGCTGTGACGCGCGGTTTGGGGAAACAAAGCAGAAGTCTCAGGGCCTCGGGGCCGGGTTTCGGCCCGCCCCCTTGGCGCGCGTGGCACGGCGGGCTCCGCGACTGACGGCCGGGCTGCAGCCCTTCGGCCGGCAGGCGCGTCCCGGCGGGCCGCTCGCCCCCTTTCGGAACCTTGGACCGGCATCCGCTTGGTGCGTGTAAAAGATCTGCGGTCTAAAAAAAAAAAAAAAAAAAAAAAAAAAAAAAAAAAAAAGATCTGCGGTCTGCGGGCCGGTTCTAATAATAAATCAAGATCATCCCAAGGGCCGTAAAAAACCTTCTCGCGGGCCGGATATGGCCCGCGGGCCTTGACTCTGACATATGTGCTGTATGAGGACGTCATATTCATTTGTTTTTTTAAATTGTATTTTCTATTAACAAACTCAAAAACATATGGCAGCCCTCAAACCATGTACTGCAAATGAGAAAAGAAAAACATAAAGTTTCATGTTTTGTTATGCACACAACAAATGACACAGAACACAAACTATATACATTTATTTACAACATCCAATAAGATATGTACAGTAAATGTACAAAAATAAATTGTTACAAAGAAAATGTTACATCACACACTTTTGACACTAGGGATGTCCGATAATGGCTTTTTGCCGATATCCGATATTGTCCAACTCTTAATTACCGATACTGATATCAACCGATACCGATATCAACCGATACTGATATATACAGTCGTGGAATTAACACATTATTATGCCTAATTTGGACAACCTGGTATGGTGAAGATAAGGTCCTTTTTAAAAAAATTAATAAAATAAAATAAGATAAATAAATTAAATACATTTTCTTGAATAAAAAAAGAAAGTAAAACAATATAAAAACAGTTAGATAGAAACTAGTAAGAAATGAAAATGAGTAAAATTAACTGTTAAAGGTTAGTACTATTAGTTGACCAGCAGCACGCACAATCATGTGTTCTTACGGACTGTATCCCTTGCAGACTGTATTGATATATATTGATACATAATGTAGGAACCAGAATATTAATAAGAGAAAGAAACAACCCTTTTGTGTGAATGAGTGTGAATGAGTAATTGTAAGTGTATCTTGTTTTTTTACGTTGATTTAATAAAAAAAAAAAAAAAAAAAAAAAAAAAAACAACAACAAAAAAAACCAATACCGATAAACAAAAAAAAAGATACCGATAATTTCCGATATTACATTTTAAAGCATATATCGACCGATAATATCGGCAGGCCGATATTATCGGACATCTCTAATTGACACAGTATAAAAAGCGGAGCCAGGTAATTGAGCAAAGATGGACTAGAGTGGGCTAAAGGTAAGTAAGTGAAATCAAAAGGTGATTTCATGCCTTCCTCATTATTCTTAGCCACTGCCTTTTCTATCTGTAACCAGAATACACATCACACTCACTATTCTCTCACATAAATTTACAAAGAACTTGTTCATTTACTTTGGATGTATTTGTGTACAACACATTTAAATAAATATACTCTAGTAGGCTATACAGTACTTGTAGTTTGTTACTTTATGATTTTTAGTGAAAGTGGACGAAAATTATGTAATAGACTTTCAATATACCTTTTGATACATATTTTACTTCTTTCGTTGCCTTGGTGCAGACGCCAATGTAGGCAAAAGACCTCAGACGAGAAAGCCACATTGTGTCGTCATTGCCCCGTTTGCGGCATAGCTCGGTTGGTAGAGTGGCCGTGCCAGCAACTTGAGGGTTCCAGGTTCGATTCCCGCTTCTGCCACCCCAGTCACTGCCGTTGTGTCCTTGGGCAAGACACTTCACCCACCTGCTCCCAGTGCCACCCACACTGGTTTAAATGTAACTTAGATATTGGGTTTCACTATGTAAAGTGCTTTGAGTCACTAGAGAAAAGTGCTATATAAATATAATTCACTTCACTTTTGGGGCGCTTGGATGGACGACATTACTGCAAAAAAGGCGAAATTGATAAACACTAAAGTTTTTACCTTTCAATTTACGAGGGATCGCCCTGGAAGTAGCGTGCTGAGGGGAGTCGCAAAAAAATAGCATTCACGCTGTGATTGGGCAACCACAAGCTGGAGCTGGATATTTGATTGTCCTTTGGAAAGACAGCGCCGATTGCACTATTGGCCACAAAAAGATGAGCTCGGTTTAGTGCGCGTAGGGGCGGGACCAAAAAGTTCATGATTGGGCGGCCAAAAGCTGGAGTTGACGTCACCAGCGGGACATCACAAACGGGGCACATTCTAAATGGCTCCTTTAGAGCAGTGGTCCCCAACCTTTTTGTAACTGCGGACCGGTCAACGCTTGAAAATATGTCAACCCGGACCGGGGGGGGGGGGGGGGTATGGTTTTTTTGTCATAAAAAAATACAATCATGTGTGCTGCAGACTGTATTGATCTATATTGATATATAATGTAGGAACCATAAATATTAATAACAGAAAGGAACAACCCTTTTGTGCGAATGAGTGTGAATGAATGTAAATGGGGGAGGGAGTTTTTTTTGGGTTGGTGCACTAATTTTAAGTGTATCTTGTGTTTTTTATGTTGATTTAATAAAAAATAAAAAATAAAATAAAACTTTTTTTTTTTTTTTTTTATTGTGCGGGCCGGTACTAATCGATACACGGACCGGTACCGGGCCGCGGCCCGGTGGTTGGGTACCACTGCTTTAGAGGAAGTATGAAGGAAGGCAAGATTGTTTTATAAACATCTCCGCAATTCCTCCAGGGTTTGATTTCTAACTTTTGGAAACTTACGCAGATCCCCAATACACAACAGCCGGTACCAATAGGTAAGAACATTAGCACCATCCCTGTTTTAGGACAATTTAAGGAAAAGAGATGACTAAAAAATACTAAGACTACAACATTTTCGAAAACAGGAGTATAATAAAGTGTACAGTGTACTAAAGAGAGCCGAAAGGAAAAATGTATCACGATATAAGTGTTTCATATCAGTCGATATCGATAATTATTGATAAAAAAAAACAAAAAAACTATTCTAAATAAAGACCAGGAGAAAAAGGGCTGAATTTAAATAATTTTATTTTAAATATAACCTTTAACCTTTAGAACGGGGTCAGCATTATGAAAAACAGTCAAATAAATGAAAATTCTGGCCGATGTTCAAATATTGACATTAAATAAATGCTTAATCCAACAAAATGTGCAAAGTATTGTATTTAAGTAATTAGTAGTGTACAACTCAGGCTTTAAAGCCATATTGGTAACAATATATGCAAATAAATAACAGTCACATTAAGCAAGCAGAAACAAACATGTCTTAAAGAATATTGTAAACATCGGAATAAACTTGCGTCTGAACATCTGTGACATAACAAACCTGTTACCCTCTTCAGTCATTTATGGAAAAATCAAACCAACTTCAGTATCTCCCGTTCCACGGATTCCCTGCACATTGTGTAAAGCTTAGCTGTCTTGGAAAAGTGCTTTCGGCCAGGTAGAACATAACGGGGGTCGAGCACGTGTATGAGATTCTTGTACCCAGACTTCTCAACTATGCTGAGCGCTAGCATGTCCTTCGCTAATTGATACACAACTGCATCCGTTATTTCTTTATAAAATTTTGAATTTGTGTCGTATGGCACTGCTGCCGAGTAATACTGGCAACAACAGACCACCATCGAGACGATGGTGGTCTGTTGTTGCCGCTTCGGTGCTGTTCCACTTGCACCGGCTGATGTAGATGGTTGTGGCTGTTTGATACTGCTGTACTCCAAAAGCGGCTCAGGTGCTAAAATAAGTTTGTCGTGTTCCCACGACGACCTTGCTAAGTTTGCAGAAAGTATTACTCTGATTCGTATCGGATTTTAAAAAATCCAAAATACTGCCAAACTGGTGACGTGACGTTTCCTTTTTTATTTACAATTTCCTCTCGTGCTGCCGCGCTCATATTCCCTATTCCCGTTTCGTTTCACTCCTCGTCGTCAGCTAGCCGTTGTTGCTTTTTTTTCTTTTTTTTTCCTGTTACCCAGAATGCCTTGCGGTTCAGGCTCGGCCGTGATAGGTCGAGAGGCCAAAGCCCTTCCTCTGCCTACACCCCCCAGAATGCCGTGCGGTTCCGGCTCCGCCTTTCTTCCTATTTTTTTCTAACAGCAGTCAGTGAAATTATCGAACGTTCTATCGACCCCATTTTCTATTGATATCGATCACATGTCTATCGCGATATATATTGTTATTGTTTTATCGCCCAGCCCTACTGGAACCTCTGGCCTAGTGACACTTACATATACGTGAAGAACCTGCTCGTTCAAGGACGTTGAAAATGAACTATTGTTATAACTGCAAAAAAGGAAAATCTAATGTTCTTGTTTGATTTGATGTATGTTACATTTAATATTTCCGTGCTACTACTATTGTTCAGTAATTATTATGTTATAATAATTAGGGGCCGGAATGTAGAGGCAGGGATTTGTTTCTCACTTGTCACCTGGGATAATGGGTGTGGCTACGTGTGTGGGTGGAGTGTGTGTGGGGCTGATTGCTGAATATATAACACCTGACCTGTCTGTGAATTTTTTTGGCTTGTATGGCGAGAGTGTGAACCTGGGTGCCGTTACTTCTGTTGACCGCAAAAGGACCGCAAAGGGATTGCAAAGGGACCACAAACCATCTGCATGTAATCAATCAATCAATTAATCAATCAATCAATGTTTATTTATATAGCCCTGAATCCCAAAAGTCTCAAAGGGCTGCACAAGCCACAACGACATCCTCGGCACAGAGCCCACACAAGGGACGTCGATGTGAATGACTATGAGAAACCTTGGGGAGGATCGCATATGTGGGTAACCCCCCCTCTAAGTACAGTCCCTAGTGGATCCAACATAACAGTGAGAGTCCAGTCCATAGTGGGGCCAGCAGGAGACCATCCCGAGCGGAGACAGGTCAGTAGCGCAGAGACGTCCCCAACCGATGCACAGGCGAGCGGTCCACCCCGGGTCCCAACTCTGGACAGCCAGCACCTCATCCATGGTCACCGGAACCGGAATAACCCGGCGAGGGGGCAAAGGAGAAAAGAAAACGGCAGATCAACTCGTCTAAAAAAAGGGGGGTCTATTTAAAGGCTAGAGTATACAAATGAGTTTTAAGATGGGACTTAAATGCTTCTACTGAGGTAGCATCTCTAAATGTTACCGGGAGGGCATTCCATAGTACTGGAGCCCGAACAGAAAACGCTCTGTAGCCCGCAGACTTTTTTTGGGCTCTGGGAATCACTAATAAGCCGGACTTCTTTGAACGCAGATTTCTTGCCGGGACATATGGTACAATACAGTCAGCAAGATAGGATGGAGCTAGACCATGTAGTATTTTATACGCAAGTAGTAAAACTTTAAAGTCACATCTTAAGTGTACAGGAAGCCAGTGCAGGTGAGCCAGTATAGGCATAATATGATCAAACTTTCTTGTTCTTGTCAAGAGTCTAGCAGCCGCATTTTGTACCAACTGTAATCTTTTAATGCTAGACATAGGGAGACCCGAAAATAATACGTTACAGTAATCGAGACGAGACGTAACGAAGGCATGAATAATGATCTCAGCGTCGCTAGTGGACAAAATGGAACGAATTTTAGCGATATTACGGAGATGAAAGAAGGCCGTTTTAGTAACACTCTTAATGTGTGACTCAAACGAGAGAGTTGGGTCGAAAATAATACCCAGATTCTTTACCGAGTCGCCTTGTGTAATTGTTTGATTGTCAAATGTTAAGGTGGTATTATTAAATAGATGTCGGTGTTGAGCAGGACCAATAATCAGCATTTCCGTTTTCTTAGTGTTGAGTTGCAAAAAGTTAGCGGACATCCATTGTTTAATTTCACTAAGACACGCCTCCAGCTGACTACAATCCGCCGTGTTGGTCAGCTTTAGGGGCATGTAGAGTTGGGTGTCATCAGCATAACAGTGAAAGCTAACACCGTATTTGCGTATGATGTCAAATAAGGGCAGCATGTAAATACTAAAGAGTGCAGGGCCAAGAACCGAACCCTGGGGGACTCCGCGCGTTACCTTAACATAGTCCGAGGTCGTATTGTTATGGGAGATGCACTGCATCCTGTCAGTAAGATAAGAGTTAAACCAAGACAAGGCTAAGTCTGACATACCAATACGTGTTTTGATACGCTCTAATAAAATATTATGATCAACGGTATCGAAAGCAGCGCTAAGATCAAGAAGCAGCAACATAGATGACGCATCAGAATCCATCGTTAGCAATAGATCATTAGTCATTTTTGCGAGGGCTGTCTCCGTAGAGTGATCTGCCCTGAATGTATTGCATTTTTACTCAAAGGGGAAAATAAATCACCCTCAAAACAGCAGTAATTACTTGATATTGCATCCTTGGACCCAGCGTGTCAAACAGAGCCCTGCTTTCCACTCTCAATGACTAATTACTTTCTGATAGTCACACAACAATATATAGACACACAGCCCAATGCGGCCCCCGAGTCAAAAAGTTTGGGGAACCCTATAGATACGGTATAGCCCAAAGGTATACAACTGAAGCCCGGGGCCAAAACCTGGGAATGCCCCTGAATTCAGTTTAAAACTATCAAGACTTATTACCGTAAAATCCTAAAAACACTAGAGTGCACCTGTTGTATAGAATAATGTGGACCAATGTAAACACATTTGCAACAGTTTAACAGCATTAATGTACACCACCAATACAAACAAGCATGCTACATACATCTACCAAACATGCTCTCACTATGGAGACACTGCAGCCATCTTCATTATAAATGACATGACGAATGTAATATGAGCATGCTAGGAATATGTGGATACATGTCTAACAAATGATCTTCACAAATGCATCGTGTGTGAGTTCATATGTCAGTCTTGCATGAACCAGATATGACATAAGCTCAAGTGGGCATGCCGGGGCACCGCAATGCAGTGTACCGGGGGGACAAGTTGACTCACAGCTGCTCTTCGAGCTTCACAAACAAACAACACGTCGTCCAGTCCCAGCGAACAAATGTGTGGGGTTTATTGAAGGAAGCTGGCGAAGACCTAGCCAACATTTACGCTCAATAGCTTCTTGTCTACTTGAGCGTCGAAGCCAGCAGCCCGCTGCGCCAGGAGCAGCTAACCGGTCGCCGCGCTTGTCAGAAGAAAGCTTACCCTTTGTTAAACAGCAGCCTTCCTCCTTCTTGTTACTCGCAAAAGCTGCTTTCCCGCCCGTGTAGAGTCACTTTGGCGAGCGTCTTATTGTGTTTACTTGGCACAGATGTTGCTTAACTCGATGACTCCCATTGTCACACAGCGTCAGCTCCAGCCATCCTCGCTGCCACGCGGATTTAGAGACCAATCAGCGAGCTCGGCTAGACTTGCCAGCCAATCAGCGCTGCTCTTATCTTTGAGTGACAGAGTTTTCAGCCAATCGCAGCTCAGTTACTGCGTTTCTCGCTCTTTCCCACCAATAGGATGTATACAGCGTGATGAGAACTGTTAAGACTCATCTGGACCTGGCATCTGTAGAAATACATATTCGACTTACACTTGATTTTGCCTCACAAGTTATATGTTGTTTGCTCACATACATACCTGATAAGTAATAAGTCAGTTAGTGAGGTATTTATTATGTATGTCATCGTGGTTGTAGTTTACAGTGGGGCTGCAACGACTAGTATACATAATCGACAACGTCGATTAAAACAATCAATTCGTCGCTTATAGAAATTGTATTTATAGACCCCAGGAAATATTCATGTTTACACTTTTGTGTAGGCTAAAAACTATTTTTGCTCTTAGTCATGTTTACAGGACATATTGGATTCGATTGGTTAAATACTTGGTGTATTATCGTAAAACCATTCGTTTCTCAGCAATGTTCTTTTTCTTTGTTGCAATTGAGTATGTTTTAAAAGTGAGTTAAAATTGTGTCGCTGACTCAACGTCAAACTCAAACGTGTCCAGCAGATCATAAGCAATAATAGTTTGACTAGTTGACTAATGGAAAAAAAATCATCGCTGACTGATTGAATATCAAAATAATCGTTAGTTGCAGCAATGCAGAATTTTACAGCATCATGCGGTGATGTTCATATTTTGGTAAAGAGAGATGAGACAGTATGACAGTGCAGTTTATTCAGCTGTTGTATTAAATTCCATCATTTGGATCACTTCTCACATTTGTAATGGCTGTAGCACACTTCTGACATATTTCCAAATCTTTGGGAATACAGTAAAATGCTCTCCCATTTTATCCTGTGCTTTATATACAATTTTGTTGTACACTGTTAGAAAAAAAAAAAAAAAAAGCATTATTTTCATTAAAATATCGGCAGCTGTAGTTGCCAGGAAGTCACCGTAAAAAATACAGTCACGATGTAACATTGGGATATGTTGATGTTGAACATTGGGATATGTTGATGTTCAACGTAAAACAGATTAGGGTCAATTTTAGTGTTGCCAATCAGCCTTTCCCCAGGTGCATGTCTTCAGAGGTGGGAGGAAACAGCAGTACCCAGAGAGACCCATGCAGTCACGGGGAGAACATGCAAACTGAACACGGATACCCCTAGCCCGGTAATCAAACCCAGGAACTTCTCACTGTGAGGCACAAGCGCTAAGCACCGTGTGTCACTGTGCTGCCGTGTCTTGAGGCTCATTTCTAATAGCTCACTTGAAGGAACTTGATGTGAGTTGTCCAGTGGAAAGGTTGTGCAAATACTTTCAAGTTAAAATCCTCATCTACCGCTCAAGTGTCTCAAAAACAGGTGTTTTGCGGTTACTACTATTGGTGACGAGCCAGTGGGTAGCGCTTGTACCTCACAGTGAGAAGGTCCTGGGTTCAATTCCCAGGCTAAGGGTCATCCTGTGTGGAGTTTCCATGTTCTCCCCTAACTGCGTGGGTTCTCTCTGGGCTGATTGGCAACACTAAAATTGGCCCTAATTTGTTTTAAGGTAAATTCCTGGAAACCACGGCTGCGAGTATTTTACCGTAAATTCTATAGTTTTTTTGTAAACAGGTCAACAATATATCAGTTTTTATCATAGTAATTTACCGTAAGCAAAAACAGTTATCAACTGTAAACTTAACGGATTCAACATCAGCATACCGTGATGTTCTATTCATCGTGACTATTTTTTACGGTGAATTCCTGGCAACCACAGCTGCTGGTATTTTACAGTAAAATTGACAGACTTTTTTTTTACAGTGTATTTAATTATACAAAGAATCTATCTTTTTATCCATCATAGTCTGAACAACTGATAAAGATCTCACTCGTGTTTGTTGCTTGCATTTCAATATGGCGTTTGTTTTCGTGGGTTGCATGCTGGGACGTGTGACCATGACACCTAAATGCGCGGGCTTACCTGCATGGGCTGATGCCAAGGAGCCCCCACTCAAATCAGGGACCACCGATTTTCACTGCTCCTAGCGGGGTACGAACCCAGGTTGCCGGTGTGAGATGCGAGCGTCTTGACTACTGAGCTAAAAGCACAGGCAATTTCCCGGACCGACAGCATTCTTCTCTTGGAAGTTGGTTGGCCTCTGTTACACTCGCATAGACGTGCATGTGCTCATCGCAGAGATGTATTCATGAACGCAAATATTTTTTAGAATGGATTAATTTTTGCATTGCTGCTGTTTTGTTGAAAAAACTGTGTTTTTAGAACAGGGGGCAGAAAGGTGGGGTTTTTTTGAGGTTGTGGGGTGAGGGGGGAAAAAAACCCTCAACCTCAGGACGCCCCCTCACCCCCTAGGTTAAGGCAGCCCTGTGTGTGACGCCATGTGCCAGAGCTCTATAGCGTTGTCCAAATCAGGCCTGGCCCTAACCAATCTGGCGCCCTAGGCAATATTTTAGGTGGCATACCCCCCCCCCCCCCCCACATCGGCAGTGAAGTGTATATACTCACAAGAAACCGAATAGCTTTGTCTTTGACCTTTTTTTGTACTTAAAGAAAGCAAATTAACATACTATATGAGAATGTTATGTTATGATTATCTTTAACCGAATCACAGCAGTGCTCAAATTAAAAAACAGCATTCCCTCTCATGTGATATTGCTTAATTAACATTATGTGCACTTTAACAACTAGGCTTACAACTATACCTAATATATAAAGGGGTGGAGAAGTGACTATTACCTGCAGGGCAAACATTAGCTAACCAGAAGGCAATAACAATGTAAACAAAAACACCTGCTTAAAAGATCTAATACAAATGTCCCTGAGGAATGTAAGGTGGGAGTACTGTAATTACCTAACGTTACATTATTATTTTCCATAACAATTTAGCCCCCTCCACAATATTAACCCGACGTTAAAACAGAACTAGTTATTTATTGATTAGCAATTGCCGAATCATGTAACATTAGCTTAATGCTAAAGCCAGGTTACTATCACATTCTGTAACAGACAAATAATTTCATGTAGGCTAACGTTACCTACCTGCTACCTCTGTCTTTTTCTCGTTTCTCCTCCTCTTCTTATCTCTTTTTTCTTCCCTGGGCACCTGACAGTTTTGGCCGTTTTGACATCTTGAGTTGATTTTTTGATGTGGTAAGAATATGATACGGGAAGGGAGGGGGTGCACCGTGCGGGGGGAATGGGGGGGCGTAATGTTGTAATAAATAATATTTCTATTAAATAGGCATTACTTTGCATTTTAATTAACGTGGGATTATTTTTTGTATCTAGAAATAATAGTACCAACTTTTTTTTTGTTTTTCTCCAACATTTGTGGCACTGGCGTGGCGCCCCCTGATGGACGGCACCCTTAGCATTTGCCTATACGGCCTATGCCACGGGCCGGCCCTGGTCCAAATGTTATAAGTTGTGCACCGTTACAAACCGAATTATTTACTAGGATGTACAGTAAATACATTCCGTCTGATCACATATGAATAGGTGGTAGGGACTTTGGGTATAAAAAAAATAACAGCATTAGAGGTGAGTCAGTTTAATAATAAAAAAAAGCAGCAGGTTTGTAATACTTGTGACATTTGTCAAATACATTCCAGTAAAAAGAGCTCAAATTTGTCACTCAGTGTTTTGGTTAGATCACAATCTGCAGGTCGAAAGCAGTTGGCATCTTTTTAACACTCCCATCAATTAGCATATGATATGACGAAAGGTCCAGCTCTGTCTCACAGGGATTATTTTCTAAACGAACCGTGGAAAAGTCATCCATTTTCTTGCTAAAAATATACTTATAGTTTCTTTTAACTTGGAAAAATGCTGAGGTGAGGAACTGATGCGAAAACAACTGTAGGGCAGGGGGAAGCTTCTTGGGTGGAGGTAAACAAGGTTCCACAAAGGCTTCGGGTTCTGGTAGTTTGGTAGTGTTGTTGTCAGAGGGATTGGCTTCTGGCAAAACTGGACAGGGAACACAGATGTTTTCTAGCGGCATTTCAATAAACATTTCTGCGTCTGATATTGGTGCGTGGGCTTCACTGATGGAAAGATTGTTTTTTAACAGGGGAATAAATTCCCAGTAACTCTTAAAGTCTTCGGCCTCATCCACAGTCTCCGTTGGTTCAGGTACATCCTCCAACTCACTGACGGAAGAATCTTCCTCAGACTCACTTGAGGACTCTTCAAGCCGTGGTACGAACAATGTGTGTCTGTGAAGTTGACAGAAAAGTACACCACATGTTGGACACTTTCTGCCATCTTTGACGTGAAGCAGTTTATGCCGCTTCAGGTGATGGTTGTCCGTGAAAGTTCGATCACACATGTTGCACGGAAAGGAAGGCGCATCTGGCGGTGCCAAAGGACTACAGGGGCATGTCTCTTGAAAATTACTAGAAGAGGAGCTTTCATCATCATCATCATCTTCTTCTTCTTCTTCTTCATCATCTTCTTTTTCTTCTTCATGCACAAGTGGAGTAAGTATGCGCTTAAGGAGGACTACAGGACTATTTTTTTCAAGTTTCAAAATGCATGATGGATTTTTCATGAGAGGCGTTGAGGTAATTTCTTTCATTTCAGTGTCAGTCTCTTCAGTCAGTGTTTGTTCAGCCTGCAAAACACAAACACAGTGTGTGTCACAGTGAGTGACATTTTTATCAATTGAAATATTTAACTGTTTCCCAGCAGTCATTTTAACACACTAAACAGTAAATAGCAGGACAAAAATAATTAACAGGACTACATCAACATATTTAAAATAAAAAACGTGCAGAGTAGGGCATGGATCAAGAAAGATTAAAATGGGTTAAATGCTGGGTTGCAACCACATTCAATATGGCTACTGTTTCTTTAACTTTCGCAGCACAGGTGTCAAAATATTTTAAAGGTTTAGTGGCGACTATACAAGACAGGTATCATCGAAAAAATTGCTGAATGTCACACACTCTTAAAAAGGAATGTTTTTTTCGGAATTTAAGAGTCATCATCACTGAAGGAGACTTTTCAAGCTATTTGGTCAAACACTCTTCCTTCTACAAAACCCAAAATCAGTGAAGTTGGCACAATGTGTAAATCGTAAATAAAAACAGAAAACAATAATTTGCAAATCCTTTTAAACTTATATTCAGTTGAGTACACTGCAAAGACAATATATTTAATGTTCAACTGAGAAACTAAATGTTATTTTTAAATCATTAACTTAGAATTTAATGGCAGCAACACATTACAAAAGAGTTGGCACAGGAGCATGTTTACCACTGTGTTGCATGGCCTTTCCTTTTAACAACACTCAGTAAACGTTTGGGAACTAAGGAGACCAATTTTTAAAGCTTTTTAGGTGGAATTATTTCAGATTCTTGCAATTTTGTGGTAGGCGCATAGTTCAAAAGCCAGCATCTGTGATGGTATGGGGGTGTATTAGTGCCCAAGGCATGAGTAACTTACACTTCTGTAAAGGCACCATTAATTATGAAAGGTACATACAGGTTTTAGAGCAACATATGTTGCCATCCAAGTAACGTTATCATGGATGCCCCTGCTTATTTCAGCAAGACAATGCCAAGCCACGTGTTACAACAGCGTGGCTTCATAGTAAAAGAGTGCGGGTACTAGACTGGCCTGCCTGTAGTCCTGACCTGCCTCCATTGAAAATGTGTGGCGTAATATGAAGCCTAAAATACCACAAAGGATACCTCGGACTGTTGAACAACTTAAGCTGTACATCAAGCATGAATGGGAAATATTTCCACCTGAAAAGCTTCAAAAATTGGTCTCCTCAGTTCCCAAACGTTTACTGAGTGTCGTTGAAAGGAAAGGCCATGTAACACACAAGTAGAAATGCCCCTGTGCCAACTTTTTTGCAATGTGTTGCTGCCATTAAATTGTAAGTTAATGATTATTTGAAAAAAAAAAAAAAGTTTCTCAGTTGGAACATTAAATAGCTTGTCTTTGCAGGCTATTCAATTGAAAATTAGTTGAAAAGGATTTGCAAATTATTGTATTCTGTTTTTATTTACGAATTACACAACGTGCCAACTTAACTGGTTTTGGGTTTTGTATAGTAAAAAAAGAAAATAAACCATAAACAATTTGAATTCATACGAACTTCAATAACAGGGTCCTGCAAACTTGATTGTGTTGTTGACTTGGATCCACTTGACGAGAGCGACAGGCTTAACATAGCAGCAACCTTTCTCTGCGTTTATTTGATGTTTTAACCACATTTTTTTTTTTACATCATGACCAAAAACTCTGAAATGACGTTTGCAAAAATCAATATTGGAATCGTTTCCACAGGCCAACTGGGAAACAGTTTCTCCACTGTGTCCTGGGTCTTCCCTGTGGTCTCCTACCAGTCGGACGTGCCCTAAACACCTCCCCAGAGAGGCTTTGGGGGGGGCATTCTGACCAGATGCCCAAACCACCTCATCTGTCTCCTCTCGATGTGGACGAGTAACAGCTTTACTTTGAGCTCCTTGCGAATGACAGAGCTTCTTACCCTATCTCTAAGGGAGAGCCCTGCCACCCGACAGAGGAAACTCATTTCAACCACTTGTACCCGCGATCTTGTCCTTTCGGTTATAACCCAAAGCTCATTACCATAGGTGTGGATAGGAACGTACAAACCCCGTTTCCATATGAGTTCGGAAATTGTGTTAGATGTAAATATAAACGGAATACAATGATTTGCAAATCATTTTCAACCCATATTCAGTTGAATATGCTACAAAGACAACATATTTGATGTTCAAACTGATGAAACATTTTTTTTTGCAAATAATCATTAACTTTAGAATTTGATGCCAGCAACACGTGACAAAGAAGTTGGGAAAGGTGGCAATAAATACTGCTAAAGTTGAGGAATGCTCATCAAACACTTATTTGGAACATCCCACAGGTGAACATGCAAATTGGGAACAGGTGGGTGCCATGATTGGGTATAAAAGTAGATTCCATGAAATGCTCAGTCATTCACAAACAAGGATGGGGCGAGGGTCACCACTTTGTCAACAAATGCGTGAGCAAATTGTTGAACAGTTTAAAGGCCTACTGAAATGAAATTGTTTTATTTAAACGGGGATAGCAGATCCATTCTATGTGTCATACTTGATCATTTCGCGATATTGCCATATTTTTGCTGAAAGGATTTAGTAGAGAACATTGACGATAAAGTTTGCAACTTTTGATCGCTGATAAAAAAAAAGCCTTGCCGTGACGTCACAGGCTGAAGGACTCCTCACATTTCCCCATTGTTTACAATGCAGCGAGAGCGATTCGGACCGAGAAAGCGACGATTACCCCATTAATTTGAGCGAGGATGAAAGATTCGTGGATGAGGAACGTGAGAGTGAAGGACTAGAGTGCAGTGCAGGACGTATCTTTTTTCGCTCTGACCGTAACTTAGGTACAAGGGTTAATTGGATTCCACACTTTCTCCTTTTTCTATTGTGGATCACAGATTTGTATTTTAAACCACCTCGGATACTATATCCTCTTGAAAATGAGAGTCGAGAACGCGAAATGGACATTCACAGTGACTTTTATCTCCACGACAATACATGGGCGAAGCTCTTTAGCTACGGAGCTAACGTGATAGCATCGTGCTTAAATGCAGATAGAAACAAAATAAATAAACCCCTGACTGGAAGGATAGACAGAAAATCAACAATACTATTAAACCATGGACCTGTAAATACACGGTTAATGCTTTCCAGCTTGGCGAAGCTTAACAATGCTGTTGCTAACGACGCCATTGAAACTAACTTAGCAACGGGACCTCACTGAGCTATGATAAAAACATTAGCGCTCTACCTACGCCAGCCAGCCCTCATCTGCTCATCAACACCCGTGCTCACCTGCGTTCCAGCGATCGACGGAAGGACGAAAGACTTCACCCGATCATCCGTGCGGTCGGCGGCTAGCGTGTCTGCTATCCAAGTCAAAGTCCTCCTGGTTGTGTTGCTACAGCCAGCCACTAATACACCGATCCCACCTACAACTTTCTTCTTTGCAGTCTCCTTTGTTCATTAAACAAATTGCAAAAGATTCACCAACACAGATGTCCAGAATACTGTGGAATTTTGAGATGAAAACAGAGCTTTTTTGTATTGGATTCAATGGTGTCCGAATACTTCCGTTTAACTATTGACGTCACGCGCATACGTCATCATACATAGACGTTTTCAACCGGAAGTTTAGCGGGAAATTTAAAATTGCACTTTATAAGTTAACCCGGCCGTATTGGCATGTGTTGCAATGTTAAGATTTCATCATTGATATATCAACTATCAGACTGTGTGGTCGGTAGTAGTGGGTTTCAGTAGGCCTTTAAGAAAAACCTTTCTCAACCAGCTATTGCAAGGAATTTAGGGATTTCACCGTCTACGGTCCATAATTTTATCAAAGGGTTCATAGAATCTGGAGAAATCACTGCACGTAAACAGCTAAGCCTGTGACCTTCGATCCCTCAGGCTGTACTGCATCAACAAGCGACATCAGTGTGTAAAGGATATCACCACATGGGCTCAGAAACACTTCAGAAACCCACTGTCAGTAACTACAGTTGGTCGCTACATCTGTAAAAACTCTCCTATGCAAGGTGAAAACTGTTTATCAACAACACCCAGAAACGCAGTCGGCTTCGCTGGGCCTGAGCTCATCTAAGATGGACTGATACAAAGTGGAAAAGTGTTCTGTGGTCTGACGAGTCCACATTTCAAATTGTTTTTGGAAACTGTGGACGTCGTGTCCTCCGGACCAAAGAGGAAAAGAACCATCCGGATTGTTATAGACGCAAAGTTGAAAAGCCAGCATCTGTGATGGTATGGGGGTGTATTAATGTTTAAGACATGGGTAACTTACATATCTGTGAAGGCGCCATTAATGCTGAAAAGGTACATACAGGTTTTGGAGCAACATATGTTGCCATCCAAGCAACGTTACCATGGACGCCCCTGCTTATTTCAGCAAGACAATGCCAAGCCACGTGTTACATCAACGTGGCTTCATAGTAAAAGAGTGCGGGTACTAGACTGGCCTGCCTGTAGTCCAGACCTGTCTCCCATTGAAAATGTGTGGCACATTATGAAGCCTAAATTACCACAACAGAGACCACCAGACTGTTGAACAACTTAAGCTGTACATCAAGCAAGAATGGGAAAGAATTCCACCTGAGAAGCTTAAAAAATGTGTCTCCTCAGTTCCCAAACGTTTACTGAGTGTTGTTAAAAGGAAAGGCCATGTAACACAGTGGTGAACATGCCCTTTCCCAACTACTTTGGCACGTGTTGCAGCCATGAAATTCTAAGTTAATCATTATTTGCAAAAAAAAAATAAAGTTTATGAATTTGAACATCAAATATTTTGTCTTGTAGTGCACTCAATTGAATATGGGTTGAAAAGGATTTGCAAATCATTGTATTCCGTTTATATTTACATCTAACACAATTCCCCAACTCATATGGAGACGGGTTTTGTAGATCGACCGGTAAATTGAGAGCTTTGCCTTCACGATCCAATCTTCCCTCACTCGTAAACAAGACCCCGAGGTACTTGAACACCACCCTTTTCCGGGCGAAAACCATATACTCGGACTTGCAAGTGCTGATTTTCATCCCAGTCGCTTCACACTCAGCTGCGAACTGATGAAGTAAGAGTTGAAGATCCTGGCCCAATGAAGTCAGCAGGACGACATCATCCTCAAAAAGCAGAGGCCTAATCTTGCAGCCACCAAACCGGATCCCCTCAACGCCCTGACTGCGCCTACAAATTCTGTCCATAAAAGTTGTAAACAGAATCAGTGACGAAGAGCAGCCCTGGCGGAGTCCAACTTTCACTGGAAACAGGTCCGACTTACTGCCGGCAATGTGGACCAAGGACCAAGCTCTGACACTGATCATACAGGGAGCGGACCGCCACTTATACCCCATACTCTATGACAGTGGTTCTTAACCTTGTTGGAGGTACCGAACCCCACCAGTTTCATATGCGCATTCACCGAACCCTTCTTCAGTGAAAAATTTAAAAAAAAAAAAAATTCAAATTAGGATTAAAGATTAAAGTACCAATGATTGTCACACACACACACTAGATGTGGCGAAATTTGTCCTCTGCATTTGTCCCATCCCCTTGGGGAGCAGTGGGCAGCAGCGGCACCGCGCCCGGGAATCATTTTGGTGATTTCAAGACAAAGTTATATGTTTTTGGTAACACTTTAGTATGGGGAACATATTCTAAGTAACAAAGACTTAATTTAGAGTTATTTGGAGTAGGGGAACATATTCTTAGTAATAAAGACTTAATTTAGAGTTATTTGGTTATGGTTAGGGTCAGGGTTAGAGGGTTAGGGTTATAATAAGGCCATGCCGAATAAGGCATTAATAAGTACTTAATAATGGACTAGTTATGAGCCAATATGTTACTAATTTGCATGTTAATAAGCAAGTAATTAATGGTGAATATGTTCCCCGTACTAAAGTGTTACCATGTTTTTTTTACTGGTGCATAAAATGAACCGTGCATGAACATCACCTTGTTCAAACAACAAAACCAACACAGTGCATAAACTCACAACAAATTACGCACCTGCAAATCAGTCAGCTGTTGCCGTATCCGTAATACGCAGATAGGGAGAAGTTTGTATTTACACGATGAGTCAGGTGTGTTTTGACCTCCGCAGAACCCCTGAGGCCGACTCACGAACCCCTAGGGTTCAATCGACCCCAGGTTAAGAACCACTGCTCTATGAGCACTCTCCACAGGACTTCCCAAGGGACAAGGTCAAATGCCTTCTCCAAGTCCACAAAACACATGTAGACTTGTTGGGCAAACTCTCATGCCCCCTCAAGGATCCTGCCGAGAGTATAGAGCTGGTCCACTGTTCCACGACCAAGACAAAAACCACACTGCTCTTCCTGAATCTGAGATTCTACTATTCGGCGTAGCCTCCTCCCCAGTACACCTGAATAGACCTTACCGGGAAGGCTGAGGAGTGTGATCCACAATAGTTGGAACACACCCTACGATCCCCCCTTGTTAAATAGAGGAACTACCACCCCAGTCTGCCAATCCAGAAGCACCGCCCCTGATGTCCACGCAATGCTGCAGAGTCTTGTCAACCACGACAGCCCCACAGCATCCAGAGCCTTAAGGGGAATCTCATCTACCAAAGGGGACCTGCCACCGAGGAAGTTCTTAACTACCTCGGCAACCTCAGACCCAGAAATAGGACAGCCAGCCACTGAGTCCCCAGGCACTGCTTCCTCATTGGAAGACGTGTAGGTGGGATTGAGGAGGTCTTCAAAGTATTCCTTCCACCAATCCACAACATCCCAAGTCGACATTAGCAGCACACCGTCCCCACTATACACAGTGTTGACAGTGCACTGCTTCCCCCTCTTGAGGCAATGAGGCAACAGATGGTGGCCCAGAACCGCTTCAAAGCCGTTCTCCATGGCTTCCCCAAACTCCTATTTTTGCCTCTGCAACCACCAAATTAAACACATAAATACATAAAAGTAGTGACAGCGGACAAGTTTCGGCGAAACAAGAACCAAATGGCCAAGGATGTTCGAAAAGTAAGTAAAGTGTGACAACTTTTTCAATCATAAATAACTTTTTCTTTTCTATTTTTTAAATTTTTCAATAATACTAACATATATGTATAGTATGTCCATTACACTGTTTTTAACCTTCCGTCTTAACCTGTGTGTTGGTGAACTTGCTCCACTGTCGCTTCCGTTTTGTCTGTCGAATCCTTTGTGGTTTAAAGTTAAGTTGTGGCTTTATATTATTCCGCTGTGTCGTTTTTATTTGTTGTGGCTTTTGCAATCATGCTGCAGCTGGAAGTTTTTGTGTTGTAATTGATGGTATTGTCTTGTTGCGTTTGCATTTGCCATGACCTTTTATCGACCACCGTAGGTATCCACCATTTTTGTTTTGATGACACCACAGATGGGCAGACAGACTTAACGTTAATGTCAATATCATTAAAAGTGCTATGCTTTATATAAAGTCTGCCGTTCTTAAATCTAGTGTTTTCTTTTTTCTAGTATCTATAAAATCAATATATTGCCGTTTAAATCAATGTTGGATCGATACCTATCTTCCGGATGGCCAATTTGCACAGATTGGTATACTTGAAATTTAGGAATATAAATCGATCAATTGTTACACCCCTATTAACTATACATCTGCATTTCACTTTTTAAATTTTTTTTTCCTACAAGTTTTTTTTTTGCGACACTTTTTCTAAAAGGATAATGGAGTAGATGAAGACTATCCACTAGAAAGTACCATGAAGAAAGTGGATTTACATTCCCAGCAGTCAACTTTGGAGGTTTTTTGTAAAATATTTAAATCATTAATAAATATAAAAAGATTGACCTTTGAACATTTTGTGTTTGATGGTGACTGGATCTCTTCTGAAGGTTCACTTCCATTCATTTCCAGTGAGACATGGTCAGAAGAGGACTCCTGAATCTCAGGCTCATAAGGTTCACTTCCATTCATTTCCATTGGGACAATGTCAGAAGAGGACCCCTGAATCTCAGGCTCATCAGCTTTGGTTGGCATTTCCTCTGACTCTATTATATTTTCTGCTTGGTGACGCTGGCTTCTTCCTCTACGCCCCAAAATCCTTGAAAAAATAGGAATATAAGAAAATTGCTTTTAGTAAATATACAGTTAACAATATCATCCTTATTAGTCATTATTGCAAGATGGACCAGGAAACGTGTAATGATAACACAATTATTAAATGAAATAAGTATGAATGCTTAGAATTTCTGTCATCAAACCATAGTATATAAAATCGGTGCTTGTAACTCTGGTTAACACAGTACTGTATATCAAAGTACACACAGGCAAAGACTATGGATTTTGTACATAATCGATTATGAAATTATTCATCTTTGGGATGGGGGGACTGCACTTAGGTCTTGGCCGATAACAAATTTTGCCTGACGATACATTGACTTCAACTTATTGCCGATAACCGATATTATTGCCATTACTTTTTTGAGTCCAAATTAACCACTAATGAAATGATAATACATAACTAGAAAATTCCCGCGGAAATTTTGATGGGCCTTCTATCTGTGCCCTGGACCTCTGGCCAGGGGGTCGCCGTAAGCCGCCGTACTTTTAAGATGACGCCGAGTGTCTGAATTTGTGTGTTTTAGGTGTAATCGTATAAAATGAGCTACAGAGCTAGCATAAAACATTAGAAAGCTAACATAAAAATGCTAACACTTAGCATGTGTAAAAATGTTAGCATGCGAACAGTTAGCATGCTAACACTTAGCATGTTTGACATACCAAGTTATATGACTAAGGTGTAGGGCTGTGGAATTAGAGAAAAAAGTGTAAAAATAGCGGAAAATGTTAGTAATTTAAAGGAGCCATATGTAATAATTTCATGTCAAGTCATCATTAAATGGCCCTGATATGTCAAAATGCATTAATAAATCATGTTATTTTCAAATACCTCTATAACTGATAACAGTAGTGCAGCCGGGATATGCTCATTTCAAAATTAGATTTACAGCCCAGAAATCTTGTTATTGTTATCATTTCGATGTCCTGCCCTCTGCTGTTCGACCAATTAGAAAGTCTGTGAGTGTGTCACATCCAGGTTGCCAGTTACTTAAGTTACTGAACATGTCAGACCTTAGTAAATCTAAAAGGCGTAGTTACGATTCTCAACGTATTCATGACAAAGCCAGGAACAAAAGGAGGATTTATACAGTATCTGGGATGCCTTTGAAAGATGGAGACGATTGAAGGCGGAGAAGATTTTTTTCTCTGACGATAAACTTGCGAATTTCCTTTTCACAACATGGCAATGTGAAACGTATGGAGACAGCCAAATCACATGATAAAAAAATTCCTCATTTGTGTTTGCATATTGTGGACTATATGTACCAAGTTATATGGCAATCTGAAATATTTGAGACAGTAGCCTATAGGCATACCTTGGTAAAATGTATCCTCTTTACTTTTGGGGCATACATAAAGCTGCTAAGCATGCTCTACTTATTCGCCCACTTCCCCTTCCCCCCTACTACTCGACCCACCCCCTTGGCTCTTGCATCTAGTGCAGTAGTTCTTAACCTGGGTTGGATCGAACCCTAGGGGTTCGGTGAGTCGGCCTCAGGGGTTCGGCAGAGCCTCCGCCGCTGAGGTCAAGACACACCCAACTCATCGTGTAAATAAAAACTTCTCCCTATTGGCGTATTATGGATACCCCCAAACAATTTTCCCTCTAATTTTCCATGTGATTTGCAGGTGTGTAATTTTTGTGAGTTCATGCACTGTGTTTGTGTTGTTCTTTGAACACAGTGATGTTCATGCACGGTTCATTTTGTGCACCAGTAAAAAAAAACATAACTTTGTCTTGAATTTGAAAAAAAAAAACATTTTATTTTTCACTAAAGAAGGGTTTGGTGAAGGTGCATATGAAACTGGTGGGGTTCGGTACCTCCAACAAGGTAAAGAACCACTGATCTAGTGCCATGGTGAAGTTTTGCAAATACGCCCCTATGCATACGAACGCCGATCAAGTCTCACTACGTCATCAACCCTTCCCCTTTGCCAGCAGTGGCGTAAGACAGATGGGACAGATGTTTGTTTACTCACTTTGCTTCGAGGGGAGTACTACGCCCTTCCCCTCTACCTGACGGATAATTCGAACGCCTCTTGATTGACGTGAACGCGCAAAACCAAAGAGGGAGGGAAAAAACAAGGGTGAGGAAGGGTATTGGAATCGAGCCTAAGCTCCTGCTGGTATATATGGTAGTGAATCCCACCTGAGACATCATAAATTAATCAAATCTTTAATAAACACGTGAAAGTACACAATGTGACAAAGAACATTTTACAACAATCAATCTCGGGATCAAGATATCTGGTCAGGACACTCCACACTCTTTTGCCTTCACCTTCATTGGCCATTCGTTTTTGGTGACTATATATATTCTGGACCTAGACGTAGAGTCCGCGACATACATGCCGGACAATAACTTATACAGGTATCAGGTAGTCATGTGTGATTTCCACAAGCGTCTGTACAGACGGAAGGAGAAACACGGGCATGTCTGGATGACTCGCTCCATATTTCCAGTGGTTAGCTCCGAGTTATGAAACCGCTTTATTATGAAGCTGGCTGTGGCGCGTTCTTTCTGACGTCTCTTCCTGTGTGGGGCGCGGTCTTTCTGGCGTCACATCCTCTCCGAACTCAGTTGGTAAATAATCAATGAGTCCATACAAAGCTAAGAGCCGGAGATTCAAGAAATACACGGCACACTTACCCGTGTAAAAAATTGTCCGAGGAGGGAGACCTTAAACGATAGTTTAGTGTGGCTGAAACGGGGCTTGGGCTAAATAATTATTCCTTTAAAGGGTTATCCGGCTTAATGTAGACATAGTCTCATTTAGACATAGAAACTTAAAGGCCTACTGAAACCCACTACTACCGACCACGCAGTCTGATAGTTTATACATCAATGATGAAATCTTAACATTGCAACACATGCCATTACGGCCGGGTTAACTTATAAAGTGCAATTTTAAATTTCCCGCTAAACTTCCGGTTGAAAACGTATATGTATGATGACGTATGCGCGTGACGTCAATCATTGAAACGGAAGTATTTGGACACCATTGAATCCAATACATAAAAGCTCTGTTTTCATCTCAAAATTCCACAGTATTCTGGACATCTGTGTTGGTGAATCTTTTGCAATTTGTTTAATGATCAATGAAGACTGCAAAGAAGAAAGTTGTAGGTGGGATCGGTGTATTAGCGGCTGGCTGTAGCAACACAACCAGGAGGACTTTGACTTGGATAGCAGATGCGCTAGCCACCGACCGCACGGATGATCGGGTGAAGTCCTTCGTCCTTCAGTCGATCGCTGGAACGCAGGTGAGCACGGGTGTTGATGAGCAGATGAGGGCTGGCTGGCGTAGGTGGATAGCTAATGTTTTTAGCATAGCTCTGTGAGGTCCCGTTGCTAAGTTAGCTTCAATGGCGTCGTTAGCAACAGCATTGTTAACCTTCGCCAGGCTGGAAATCATTAACCGTGTAGTTACATGTCCATGGTTTAATAGTATTGTTGATTTTCTGTCCAACCTTCCAGTCAGGGGCTTATTTCTTTTGTTTCTATATGCAGTTAAGCACGATGCTATCACGTTAGCTACGTAGCTAAAGTGCTTCACCGATGTATTGTCGTGGAGATAAAAGTCACTGTGAATGTCCATTTCGCGTTCTCGACTCTCATTTTCAAGAGGATATAGTATCCGAGGTGGTTTAAAATACAAATCCGTGATCCACAATAGAAAAAGGAGAAAGTGTGGAATCCAATGAGCCAGCTTGTACCTAAGTTACGGTCAGAGCGAAAAAAGATACGTCCTGCACTGCAGTCTAGTCCTTCACTCTACTGTTCCTCATCCACGAATCTTTCATCCTCACTCAAATTAATGGGGTAATCGTCGCTTTCTCGGTCCGAATCGCTCTCGCTGCATTGAAAACAATGGGGAAATGTGAGGAGCCTTTCAACCTGCCACGTCACGCTACTTCCGGTACAGGCAAGGCTTTTTTTTTTATCAGCGACCAAAAGTTGCGAACTTTATCGTCGTTGTTCTATACTAAATCCTTTCAGCCAAAATATGGCAATATCGCGAAATGATCAAGTATGACACATAGAATGGATCTGCTATCCCCGTTTAAATTTAAAAAATTCATTTCAGTAGGCCTTTAACAGCACTGCCTAAACTCTAGACATAGTAATGCTTTTTTCAAGTTGTGTTTTAATATAACAACTAACAGGGAGCCAACCGTTCCCTGTGTTCTTTTAGATTCTATGCATTTAATTGTGTTCTCTGACCAATAAGCATGTAAACACTTGCAGAGTGAGGAAGTTCACATTGTTTATTAACGGTCAGTAAGCAAAGCATTTTTGTTTTGGCGCCGCCGGTGAGACATTCAACTTGAATTTCCTCATCTCAAAATGAAAAGTATCTGATTGGCCCACCATCGTCGCTAACTCCCACCCTCTGTCATACTGTACGCTATTGAAGGACTGATTGGATAAATCCCAAACTTGTCCCATTCATTTACAAGACAAAATTAAATAGGATTGCATTTGGTTTCTGACAACTTTTCGTCTTGTTTTTAATTCATCGACACTGGAAACCTGTGCGCGCGGACTCGCGGAGCCTGACACAGGTAATGGGCAGAAAAGAGGGATGATGATATCATACGAGTGTTGTAGTGAGTCCCTTTTTCAGTGGATTTCTGCGCAATTGCGGATAATTTTGTCAATTTGTAATATATACATTTTGTTGGTATATTAAAATGTACTTTCTCAACTTCAAACATTTAGATTTGAGGGGGCAAGACATTTATTTCAGGGGGCTCTTCCCCCTCCTTCCCCTACATAGAGCCAAGAGAAGCAACTGACAATTATCAGTCATGTTGTTGTCATGATAAAATATATATTCACTGATAGCTAACATTAACTATCCAGATTGCTATCATTAGCGAGCAACACACAAAGAAAATGCGCATGTCACACATTTGCAGTCACGTCATTACACGCTAAAAGCCATTAGTGGTTGGGATATAATGCTTAAAATACTTCGGAAAGTTAGCGGTCTTTGGGCATCTGTGTAAATGTTGCAAACAGCCTCTTTTTGTTGGGTCCCACTGAATTTTCCAAGGACTGACTCAAGTCACCATTTCCTGGGGACTTACTACATTGGAAACCTTTGGGCGGGGCTTACAACAAGTTTACCCGGAAGCAGTTTTACTAGACTTGGGCTTGCAGGTAAAACACCGTAAAAGAAGACGACAGGACCGTAGGGGTCTAAATCAAGTTTAAGTTACATGATATCTTTGTGTTATCCAAGACATACTTTGAGAATGTATTACAAGCGGTACATAAATTAAATATGCATTTTTAAACTATCCATGTTTTTCTCGATATAGTGTGAATGTGAGTGTGAATGTTGTCTGTCTATCTGTGTTGGCCCTGCAATGAGGTGGCGACTTGTCCAGGGTGTACCCCGCCTTCCGCCCGATTGTAGCTGAGATAGGCTCCAGCGCCCCCCGCGACCCCGAAGGGAATAAGCGGTAGAAAATGGATGGATGGATGGATAGTAGTGATATTTGGTTAAACTCCATATGGAACAATACTTTGTTACCTGTCTACGAAGAGAGAAAAGAGCAACTTTAAAATGTAAGTATAGTTGCATTTATTTATTTAAAACCTTTAACATCAGACAAGCTTGGAGTGACATGAGTAACCTAAATTTGTGTTAAAATACTAGACGTTGACTTTTGTAATTTTGAGCGAGATTTTCTTCCTTTTGTTACCCAGAGAGAGCCTCAAATCCTGGCTGTGCAACCAACTTAATGCATGGAGCATTTTTTAGCGTGTGGACATAAAGCCTTACATCTTTTTCTTTTCTCTTTTTGACCTAAATAAGTTGACTCAAGTCTTAATGTATGTCTTATTGTATTGTATTGTCAAATATAATTTTGACTTGCATAAATAATAAACATTGTGTTCAAACTACCGCTGTTGTGATTAGTTTATTACCTTAATTGCAAATACATGTATTACAAAATAGGGGAATATATTGTTATCTTAAATTATATTCCACATTATATTAACAATTACATTTCAAAGTACAACCATTTACAAAATAATTCTAAAAACATATTCAACTGCTACATTGTAGAGCTAAGGGATTAATAAAAATTAATAAAAAAAAAAAATAGGCAGGCCTTTTGTAGAAAACATTTCTATTCACAATTACATTATAAATGATAAATGGGTTATACTTGTATAGCGCTTTTCTACCTTCAAGGTACTCAAAGCGCTTTGACAGTATTTCCACATTCATCCATTCACACACACATTCACACACTGATGGCGGGAGCTGCCATGCAAGGCGCTAACCAGCAGCCATCAGGAGCAAGGGTGAAGTGTCTTGCCCAAGGACACAACGGACGTGACTAGGATGGTAGAAGGTGGGGATTGAACCCCTGTAACCAGCAACACTCTGATTGCTGGTACGGCCACTCTACCAACTTCGCCACGCCGTACATTAAAACATCTTTAAAACTAATATCTGAGTAGTACTTTGTGATGTTGCTTTATTTAATTTAAAAAGAAAGACAAAGAAGATGTCTACGTTCCTGGAACATCATCTGGATTTTCTCCAGCCAGTGGTCATATGAGCAAAGCTGATTGCTGACTGCCATATTAAATTGTATTTAAAAACTAAACTAATACACCAATCCTGATAAATCCTTAATTAACTATCATAACTATTAAGTAGGAATAATATCTTTGAAATACTTTTACTTGCTTTGTAAAGAGAATCATGGTTCCCCTGTTAAGAATAAGAATTAATTAATGCATAATAATAAATTAAACATTGAATAAAGAAATTAATGGATGAAAATAGACATTCTAATAACCTGTTAGTGCTGAAATCTACTACATATTTGAAACTAAGTTTGGAAGTAATGAATTTGATCAGAGTAAGTAATGAAGTTGACGAGAGCAGGGCGCTGCCGCGAACACACTTACAGTACAGAGAGCTTCGCGACTCGCCGCAAAGCAACACAAAATTAAGAGAAAAAAATAAGATTATAAAGCTAAAGGTCCTGTTTTGGGAATATTTCAGCCTCAAATAGGATGAGCGAAATGAGCCCATTAACATGGACGAACAAGCGAAAATGCCACTGTGATCACATGATAGCAATAGACAAAAAGATGACTTCAGACCTCAATTTTTTAAATGGGGAAAAAAATGCACTTTAATATGTTCAATATTTATTAAGTTTAACAAAATGAGTCCATTAAATTTTTGTTTGTGTATTTATTTAGTATAAAAAGTTATTTACCTTCCAATTACAGTACAATGGTAAACTATCCTACAATAAGGAGGAATAAACATTTATTACATTCTTTTAAATGGTTACTTGCATTATTATTATATATTATGATTACATTACCTTATCATCACTGTATAGTTTTTTATTTATTATTTATTCAGTTTACGCACATTATGTAGACCAACACTTTGAGTCTGTCTCCATAAAGCCAAATATTTTTTTAAGTAAATTATTGCATATTGTTCTAATGTGTGGCACTTTGAGACAAGAATATGTTGGCAGTCTAAAAGTAACATGTCACAGTTTTATGTATAAAATATAAAAATAGCAAATCAAACCGCAATTTTAGAGAGAAAAATCGCAATTATGTTTTTTTCCCTCAAAATCGTGCAGCCCTAATCTGTGATAAGCGAGCATTTAAAGCGAAGGCACGACGTCAGACATCTGGAGGGAGGACATGGTCTCAGCCATGGAAAGAGTGTCAGGTTGTACTTTGCTAGCTAGCTAACAAGTGTGAGCCGAAGCTGTGTAAAAAAATAACTTTAACTATCATTTTAGCCAAAGTCAGCCAGCTAAACTTTGTCTACATCAATTAAAGTACATTTTGAAGCAGCCTAAATTTGCAATTGTGTAAAAAAATGCACTTTAACAAATGCGAAGCGTGCACAAACGTACACATACAGACAGACAGGCACTAATGCGGAGGTGCAATAAGATTAAACATACAATCTATTAAATAGCTAATATTTTAAGAATTATTAAAGATGCAATTCTACACGCTGAGACTATTAGAGTGCTAAAACTGCCAGGAGTTAATCAATAGTCAATATACCAATGTGCAGGTTTTTAAACATCACAAAATGCTTTTCTTTTTGAGGAAGTTAGATTTTGTGTTTTGTTGTTTGTTTGTTTTCATTGCTGCTATTTTAACTGATTTAATACATATATATGGTTATTTTTATTTTTTTTAGCACTTTGCCGTTTCCTTTCTGGGTGGACTACATTGTAATAGTGATTTTAATTTTTATACATGAATTAGTCATCTTTGTTGTTCATAACATAAGGGACGGCGTGGCGAAGTTGATAGTGGCTGTGCCAGCAATCGGAGTGTTGCTGGTTACTGGGGTTCAATTCCCACCTTCTGCCTTCCTAGTCACGTCCGTTGTGTCCTTGGGCAAGACACTTCACCCTTTGCCTCTGATGGCTGCTGGTTAGCGCCTTGCATGGCAGCTCCCGCCATCAGTGTGTGAATGGGTAAATGTGGAAATACTGTCAAAGCGCTTTGAGTACCTTGAAGGTAGAAAAGCGCTATACAAGTATAACCCATTTATCATTTATCATTTATAAGCACATGCCTATAGTAACTTAAGCTGTATTTAGAAGTCGAAGGAAAATTAAATGTGTAAGCTTTAGTAACTGTAGTCGACTAATCATTCAGATAGTCGATGACTTATCGACTATCAAAATAATCGTTAGTTGCGATACGTAACGGCTGCTGAACAGCAACACTGCGGAACATCTCGAGCATCGCCGTCCATCAATACTCACAGGCAGGCATCTGTGCAGGCCCTGACTTGACTCATAGAGAAGATGACAGTTTTGCCTTGCATAACGACTACTTTACTTTTCTATTTACTGAACAACACAACAGTATCGTCCCTAGCGAGCCTTGTATGAACGTACGCACGCACACATCTCATTCAACTCCCACTAAACACTCCCTTGCTTCCCAGGCCCCCATATCAGCTGGTATTTGACACAGGCCCCCATATAGCTTTCCAGGATATGCCTGTAATATGATTATTTGATTTTTGGACCTCCAAAATCAGCATGTCCTTATCTAAGTTGACTTCAAAGTCCGTCCCAGAACATTAGAGCGTTTCAAAGTATATATTACAAGCCACCTTGAACGCGGAGTATTTTATTTTGAAAGTAATATGGCTAATTTATTTTGTGTTTGTTCATGATGTCCAGTCCCACATAAGCGACCAAAAGAAATAGAAGCTCAGGGATGCGGTACGGCACTGTCATGGTGGCGCCGTGCCTATCTGAATGGAAACATAAAGAGTCCGCAGCCGTTACTCATCCAGTGAAAATCCTGGGTTAGTGCTGGTTTGTGTCAAATACACCTCAACTGATAATGCACCTGGTGATAGGTTGATTGGCAACACTAAATTGTCCCTAGTGTGTGAATGTGAGTGTGAATGTTGTCTGTCGATCTGTGTTGAGGTGGCGACTTGTCCAGGGTGTACCCGCTTACCGCCCGAATGCAGCTGAGATGGGCTCCAGCACCTCCCGTGACCCCAAAAGGGACAAGCGGTAGAAAATGGATGGATGGATGATCTCTTAAAAAAATCAACCATAATAATAAATAGGGGAACTTAAAAACTGTTAAGGGGGACCTGTCTTTTGATCCACTGATTTAAAAAACATGCAACATCTCTAGACATAAATACAAATGTTTTATCTAAATAGCTGTAACTTTTGTGAGAATTTTCAAACACTGCACTGACATAATAACACTGTAGTCAGGCTTTAACTAGTGAACTGTGATATTTAAACGTTAGCACCCGCTGAGTGAACGTCGACAAGATTACAAATATAACCCCATTATTTCTACATCCAGTAAGTATTTATGATTTAATCAACAACTGTATTGTTCTTGCCTTGTGCTTGTGCTTTGGTTCTTGGGGCGCGGGCTCTGCTTCATGCATGTAAACACAGAAGGCACAAAGTCTGGACTGTCGTGGTCCATGGATGCTTCCCCTGCAAATCACACGCATTTTGTCATCATCATCCACGACTCTTTTGGAAATACAATAAATTAAACAAGTAATGCGCGTACCTGATAGGAAATGGGCGCCACAAATTCGAGCATTTTCTTTGAGCTCCTCTGTGCTGCCATTCAGTTGCTTGATCACTTTTAGCCACAAACGACGTCGGTTAGCCTGAAACGGTCTGTATTCTGTTGGTATTCGGTAAAATTTTAGTTTCTTGCCGGATTGTTGTCTGTTTTTGCACCCCAGCACGCAGCAGACAGGCATTTTCGTTTAAAAGTTATTTAGCTTCGGTTGCGGAAGTGCGTCTCGGCTCTAGTGGAGCTCGGCTTCCGTTGCCAAGAGGCGCGCGCAACCACCGGAAGTTAGCATTAGCTAGTATTAGCCTACTGCGAGATAACAACGGGCGCTTTAATGTACTTTCTTGTGAATATTAAGGCGGTGTTCTATTGATTCCCTCTTTGTGTGCTAGGATGCCAAAAATATCAATCCAGTACATCAGTGGTTCTCAACATTTTTTCAATGATGTACCCCCTGTGAACATTTTTTTAATTCAAGTACCCCCTAATCAGAGCAAAGCATTTTTGGTTGAAAAAAAGAGATAAAGAAGTGAAATACAGCACTTTGTCATCAGTTTCTGATTTAATAAATTGTATAATAGTGCAAAATATTGCTCATTTGTTGTGGTCTTTCTTGAACTATTTGGAAAAAAAGATATAAAAATAACCAAAAACTTGTTGAAAAATAAAGAAGTGATTCAATTATAAATAAATATTTCTACACGTAGAAGTAATCATCAACTTAAAGTGCCCTCTTTGAGGATTGTAATAGAGATCCATCTGGATTCATGAACTTAATTATAAAAATTTCTTCACAAAAAAAGAAATCTTTAACATCAATATTTATGGAACATGTCCACAAAAAATCTAGCTGTCAACATTGAATATTGCATTGTTATATTTCATTTCACAGTTATTTTTGACAGACATTTTTAAAAAAATCTCACGTACCCCTTGGCATACCTTCAAGTACCCCCAGGGGTACGCGTACCCCCATTTGAGAACCACTGCAGTACATCACTGTATTCCCAGTGGGTTTATTTTTGTTTGACACACATTAGACCGAGGCCACCTACTGGCAGAAATACACAAACGTTGTGGCTGTTGGAGATGGGCGGATCGATCCAAATATCGAGTAGATTGATACCAATGGTGGCGTCAGCATCGGATTGATAGTTGCGTGTTGTGTTGGGTGGAACCAGGGCCGGCCCGTGGCATAGGCCATATAGGCAAATGCTAAGGGCGCCGTCCATCAGGGGACGCCACGCCAGTGCCACAAATGTTGGAGAAAAAAAAAAAAAGTTGGTACTGTTATTTCTAAATACAAAAAATAATCCCACGTTAATTAAAATGCAAAGTAAAGCCTATTTAATAGAAAGATTATTTGTTACAACATTACCCCCCCCCCCCCCCCCCCCCCCCCGCACGGTGCGCCCCCTCCCTTCCCGTATCATGACTCTTTATGGACGTCACCGCATCAAAAAATCAACACAAGATGTCAAAACGGCCAAAACTGTCAGGTGCCCAGGGAAGAAAAAAGAGAAAAGAAGAGGAGGAGAAACGAGAAAAAGACAGAGGTAGCAGGGAGGTAACGTTAGCCTACATGAAATTATTTGTCTGTTACAGAATGTGATAGTAACCTGGCTTTTTAGCATTAAGCTAATGTTACATGATTCGGCAATTGCTAATCAATAAATAGCTAGTTCTGTTTTAATGTCGGGTTAATATTGTGGAGGGGGCTAAATTGTTATGGAAAATAATAATGTAACGTTAGGTAATTACAGTACTCCCACCTTACATTCCTCAGGGACATTTGTATTAGATCTTTTAAGCAGGTGTTTTCTGTTTACATTGTTATTGCCTTCTGGTTAGCTAATGTTTGCCCTGCAGGTAATAGTCACTTTTCCACCTCTTTATATATTAGGTATAGTTGTAAGCCTAGTTGTTAAAGTGCACATCATTAATGTTAATTAAGCAATATCACATGAGAGGGAATGCTGTTTTTTAATTTGAGCACTGCTGTGATTCGGTTAAAGATAATCATAACATAACATTCTCATATAATATGTTAATTTGCTTTCTTTAAGTAAAAAAAAGGTCAAAGACAAAGCTATTCGGTTTCTTGTGAGTATATACACTTCACTGCCGATGTGGGGGGGCGCCACCTAAAATCTTGCCTAGGGCGCCAGATTGGTTAGGGCCAGGCCTGGGTGGAACTGTACATGTACGTTTTTTGTGCACTCCATTGATTGATTGATTGATTGAAACTTTTATTTGTAGATTGCACAGTACAGTACATATTCCGTACAATTGACCACTAAATGGTAACACCCGAATAAGTTTTTCAACTTGTCCACGTTAATCAAATCATTCCACTTTTCATATGATTTGGTTTTCGCCCCAAATAATGGCCAACATTTTTTGTCTCAGTTCTCTGCTATTGTACGGCCAAATAACATTGTACATAACAAACTGGTCTGTTTGTCTGCTGCGTATCATTCTGCTTAATTGAGTGCACCAACAAAGAATCCCACGTGTTGGTTCTCTGTACTAGTTTAAAATCAGGATGTGTCACGGCCCGGGTGCATTCCAAGCGCATTCATCTGTGCGCTCTCCTGAGCGCAGCTCCAAGAGGGCGCCAGGCGCGTGACAGCAAGCAGTTGCAATCAATCGCCGGAAATCAACACACCTGAAGCTGATGATGAGACCTGCCTTCTTAAGCCTGCACAACCTGCTATCCGGGGCCAGAACATAGTCATCTGTTCCAGTACAGTAAGCCGAAAATCTAGCTCTATGCTCTCTTGCTCTCTGTGTTTTCTCCCCCTTCGTGATCAATTGTCTCGTGTTCCTCCTTGTCGCCTCTCTGCAGCCTACCTTCGTTTCCACGTCACAAGCAGTGTGTCTCGTCTCCCCGCATTCCCTCGGGTTCCCTGGCAGCATCTTGGATCTCAACCTCCCGCCTGGACACGGACTTTGACGCCTCGCTATAGCCCCCGACTTCCTGTGTGCCTCACGGACCTCCGAGCTTGGACTTCCGCACCTCTCGCTCAACACTCCCGGTAACACTCAGCAGTTAAGTCCTACACATAGTCTCACACACACACACATTTTGGATTATTTACACACTCCATTCTATTGTGTGTATAAATATATATATATATATATATATATATATTTTTATATATATATATATATATATATATATATATATATATATATATATATATATATATATATATATATATATATATATATATATATATATAATAAATAGAGCTAAGTGACGTCCCTCCTGTTTGTGCCGTCTCCTTCCTCCTGTACACGTAACAGTATGACTGCAAATAATGCACCATGGGGCCAAAGAACGTTGCGAGTGACAGCCCTTTCATAAAAAAGTGTGAAACACTATCGCCAGAATAAGTATTTAATAAAGATACAAGTTTATTTCCTTCATCACTTATATGTAGTGTATTCTGGGTGGTTTTAAAACTAAAATTATCGTATGAAATGTATTGTGTGCTAATATTATGGGTGTGTGAAAGGGATTTGTTGGATTTACTTTGTTTCTTACAGGAATTTGCTTTGGTTTGTTTTTTGTTGGACTTTTACTAACGTTTCAATACAGAGGGATATTGAATTTAAAGAAGAACCGGAAGCTCTCCAAAACCGGGAATGGCAAGCGTTGAAGTTCTATGTGTACAACCGCATTATGGCCTACAAAAGCTAAAATAGTAGATCACGAGATAATCAGCAAGACTGGTGAAGTAGAACAGTTTTTTTTAATATGTTATTTATGTTCAATGTTGTTCAAAATAAAAAGTAAAAATGAAAGTTTAAATGAGTTTTCTTGAAAAATGAAACATGTGTTATCCTGGCATTAATAGTACTATAATTCTGTATGGTATCCATCCTTAGTTAAAACTAATATATTTTTTCCCTTGTCTCCACAAGTGATGATGAAAAACTTGGTCCCCATTCCAAATGATAACCTGTGTGTGTGTGTGTGCGTGTGTGTGTGTGTATGTGTGTGTGTGTGTGTGTGCGTGTGTGTGTGTGTGTGTGTGTGTGTGTATGTGTTCTTGTTTTTCTACCCTTCTTAAGACATCAACAAGGAAAAGTACCTTCCATATGAGGACCGGTGAAGAAGTTAGGACCGAAATCATGGTCGCAATATGGAAAACCATTGCATCTAATAGAGAATATCTCATTTGCACCCCTGGTGGTGAAATCTATCAAAATTATGGTGGTCCCAAAAAAGGGGGATTTTTCAAATTGACTGTGTGTGCTCCCCCTCTGGTCAACATATGAAATAACAAGTGTGTGTAAACATTTGAAGTGCTCCCCATCTGGCCAACCTATGTAATAACAAGTGTGTGTAAGAAATTTAAATGCACCACATTTTGGCCAAAATTAATACAAAAAATAATTAAATGTGTATATAGAGACATACTGTAATAACTTGAAGTAAATAATGAAGATTAAAAACCATTTAAAAACAAAATATATATATATATATATATTTTTTTACTAAAAGCAGTCTTTTTCTCACAATGTGTCAACTTTTTTCTTATAAAATTGGGAACAATTTCTCATATTCTTTCTGTTTCTGTAATGTTGCAAACATTTTTAATAAAATTATTACCTTTTTATGTAAAATTAATACTTTTTAATGCAAAATGGTGACATTTGTCATATACAATTCTGACTTTTATCACAATATTGCCAATTTTTTTGTTGTTCTTGTAAAATAGTGACATTTTTTGAGTAAAATCATGACTTTTGTCATAATTTTGCCAAGTAAAATTCCAATTATTATTACAATATTGCCAACATTTTAAAGTTTTCTTATAAAATTGTGACTTTTGTCGAGTAAAATTATGACTCTTTTCATAAAATTGCCAAAATGTTAAGCTTTTCTTGTAAAAGTGTGACTGTTACTGAGTAAAATTCCAACTTTTATCACAATATTGCACACATGTTCAGTTTTTCTTGTCAAATTTTGACTTGCGTTGAGTAAAATTACGACTTTATCATAAAAATGCCAACCTTCTAAGTTTTACTTGTGAAATTGTGACCTTTTTTTTGTGAAATTCCAACTCATTTTCCACAACAAGCTTTTTTATATTTGCTTTGTATGTATATAGTATTAATGTTGTAAATATAAATCTTTATATACCTAGAAAGGGTGGTCCTAAAGAGGTAGGCGTTTTTCTCACGTTTCAAGAAGGTAACAAATACAATAACGTGTGTGTGTTTGTGTGTGTGTGTGTGTGTGTGTGTGTGTGTATGTGTGTGTGTGTGTGTGTGTTGTTCATATTGCTCAATTGTTGATATTAGTGTTATATTTTTACAAACTTTACAAACATATGGAAGTATTCAATACTTAAAAACGGTTGTGTAAAACTTTTCCCATGATATTTTAGTAAAATAGTTTTCCCATGTCAAAGGCCAGCACAGTTACCCCACATTCCCAATTATATTGGGTTGGCGTCACGTCTAATATACATTTCACCACTAGATGGCTCTGTTGTTTAATATGGGGGTGTCCAGTCTTTGATATAATTTCAAAATAATGCACATTAACACATTTTCCAGACAGAAAATTGATTAAGCAAAAGCTTTTCCTTTGTCACCACTACACGCATGAATTTAGATATGTCTTTATGGAACTCGAACCTCAATGAAAGATTTATTTAAGTATAGAATAGCAATTGGTAGAAAATGGATGGATGGATGGAGTCTATGCTGTCAGAAAAGCTGCATGCAGTTATATTTTACCAACGTTGTGAATGTTGCGAGAATGCTTTATCAGATTTTAATATTTGATTTATTTCACACAGTGACCAATGTTGGCCACACGTTGTGGAGTTTGAATGTGTGCATGGGGTGCATGTGAAATCCTCACACATCCCAAAACATGATTGTTAGGTTAATTGTAAACTAACATTTTCCATGTACTGACTGTGAGTGGGACTGCTTGTTTGTCTGTAGGCTACCCTGTGATTGACTGGTGACCATCTTGCCCATTTTTAACTGATATATACACCATCTTACCCATTACATAATGAGCATAAGTGTTATAGACAATGGCTTGATTTACAGTATTACAAACTGTTCATAACAGTTATTTGCTCATGCATGACCTGAAAAGAGTAGATTGAATTGTCGCTGTGTCCATTTTCTCCTTCCTCTCACCACTTCTCCCTCAAGGTGACTCCTCCATCTGCACCCTCCCGGGTGTTGCCAATCCCTTTTTTCTGCAGTAACCACATAGGTGGGATATAGTGCTCATCTGTCTCTATCCCTCATGTATCCCAGAACTGCACCTCTGGGCCTGATGTGATTCAAATGGGGACAGATAAATTGGCTGATTCAACCCAGGAAACTGCTGAAAATGAAACAACGTATTATTATTTGCCCGTTCTGCACTTGTTCATCTCTTCTTTCTTGCCCGCTTGCTGGTTACTCTTGACTGCACAGCATCCCCATTTTAATTACCCTCTTCTTCACCCCTCCTCACATCATTCTGAGTGGGGAAAAAGAGTGAGCAAAAAATCAGATGATGGAGTATATGAACAATTAACAACAATTGTTGTGGAACTATTGCGGGTTGGAACTATTGCGGTCCATAAATTGAAAATGTTATTTTTTTTAAAAATCTGAAAATGTCTGCTTACATCAGGGGAGTCAAACGTACGGCCCGCGAACAGGTTTCATCCGGCCCTTGGGATGAGTTTGCTAAGTATAAAAATGAGCTGACATGTTTTAATAAAAGAAACTGCTGTTCTAAATGTGTCCACTAGATATCGCAATAGCAATTGTTTGTATCTTTATAGATGATGCTAAATATGTAAAAAACAAAACAAAAAAAACCACATGATGTTAGTGCACCAGTCGAGGAAAATGAGCAAACTACATAAATAACATCCTGTAATTTGATTTTGATATTATTTTTTTATCTTGATAAATAGATAGATAGATAGATAGATAGATAGTACTTTATTGATTCCTTCAGGAGAGTTCCCTCAGGATTGAAAATGAACACCAATGAATTGACTGATGAACATTATCACATAATGTATTCAGAAAGTATAAATAACGACAAATAAAGATAGAATACTATTAACCGTGACATGTAGGTGTAAAAAAAAAACCAACAACATTATGATTTGTACATTTTCAGAATGTGCTTGTTCTATTTTTAAACAAAGAAAACAATCTGAAGTTGTCTTTATTTTTAAGTTATCGTGCTGTGATTTTACCAGTCCGGCCCACTTGGGAGTAGATTGTTCTCCATGTGGCCCACGATCTAAAATTAGTCTGACACCCCTGGCTTACATACTTTGTTGTGCATTAGGTGAGGGGCGTGGTGCTACCTGCAGATAGAATGCAGTGATGCTGACAGCCTTTCATGAGTTCATAGGTTCAGCTCCATCCAGAGAGAGAATTTCTGACATGACGGCCTCTGCTATTACTCACTCGCCTGGTGGAGGTTTAGTCACTATTACACATTTGTTTTCAGCCAGACAAGATCCCATCCCCCCTTGTGCCACTTTTCTGTATTTCCTCACATCTTTGCGAAGCCTGCCCCTCATTCCATACACCTGAGATGACACACATCCCCTCCCCAATACAGACACACCTTTAACCCTCCCATTTTTTTTTTTTACCTTGCTTTCATATTTGCAGCATTGGGCTCAGAGAAATACTCCAAGGACAGAGAGCTGCAGCAAGAGTGGGGAGGCCACAGGGGTGAAGATGAGAGATGAGGTAAAGGGAGCTGCACAGCATGAAATGTGAGGGAGGTAAAGCAAGCGGGGGTAGAATAGAGTCCAGCTAATGATATATTGATTTGGTTGAGCCTGGGGCAAATGAGTAGGCGTGTGTGGGAGGAGAAGCATCACATAGCTTGCAGATGGCTGAAAACACCTGGCTGGAATATGTTTGGTTTTACAGTATGCTCCCACTCAGGAAAAATGGTTCAGTAGTCCAAGAGTTGCAAAAAATCACTATTTAAATCCAATCCACTTCATTTACATAGCACATTTAAACAACAAAAATGTTTCCAAAGTGCTGCACAAAAATGTTAAAAACAAGATTCAAATACTATCCTTAGCTCCACCAATGACTGAATAAAAACAAAATATATAAATATAAAACCAATATAAAAACAATATAAAAATAAATATGATTAAAAACGATTTTAAAGGGTAAAACCAATTAAAACAATAAATAGAAATACAAATTTAAAAACACAGAGGACCACACAACTCACGTAGTGTTAAATGTATTAACTAATTAAATAATTATTTAAATGTATATTTACATTTATAACAATGAACAATCACAGGTAATGTCATGACTCACTACATCATACATGTGAAATGTATCTATGTTCATTTTTCATAGATTGTGATTTCAGTGGTGTTGAACGTGACTGCCCAGACTGTAATGTGTTTCAAATAAGATGTCCAAAACAATAAAAAAAAAACACCTCTGTGTTATCCCCTGCAAACTACAACCACAATAAAACAATGTAAACGGGACGGCGTGGCGCCGTTGGGAGAGTGGCCGTGCCAACAACCTGAGGGTTCCTGGTTCAATCCCCACCTTCTACCAACCTAGTCATGTCCATTGTGTCCTTGAGCAAGACACTTTATCCTTGCTCCTGATGGGTCGTGGTTAGGGCCTTGCATGGCAGTTCCCGCCATCATTGTGTGAATGTCCGGTGGCCATGGATAAAGTGCCTGCTGTCCAGAGTCGGGACACCGGGTGGACCGCTAGCCTGTGCGTCGGTTGGGGACATCTCTGCGCTGCTGACCCATCTCCGCTCGGGACAGTTTCCTGCTGGCCCCACTATGGACTGGACTCTCGCTGATGTGTTGGATCCACTGTGGACTGGACTTTCACAATATTATGTCAGACTCACTCGACATCCATTGCTTTTGGTCTCCCCTAGAAGTGGGGGTTACCCACATATGCGGTCCTCTCCAAGGTTTCTCATAGTCATTCACATCGACGTCCCACTGGGGTGAGTTTTTCCTTGCCCGTATGTGGGCTCTGTACCGAGGATGTCGCTGTGGCTTGTGCAGCCCTTTGAGACACTTGTGATTTAGGGCTATATAAATAAACATTGATTGATTGAATGTGTGTGTGAATGGGTGAATGTGGAAATAGTGTCAAAGCGCTTTGAGTACCTTGAAGGTAGAAAAGCGCTATACAAGTATAACCCATTCACCATTTAAACTATATCTCTAGATATGTTACAACCTGTTTCATCTTTGTGGTATTTTTTAGGTTCACTTCCTGTTCTGCGCTTCTATGTTTGTTCCACTTCCTGTTTTAGTTGTATTCTGTTACAGTCGCTTGTTGGTGTTAATTATTTTCACCTGTGGTTAATGAGCTCTACAGTCTCCCTCAGTTGTTGGTTTTGGGTTCAATGCAAAAGTTTGTTGGTATGCGGGAGGAAGGCACACAGTATGTGGACTTAGATATTTTTTTCACCTTAGATTGTATTTTGTTTGTTTGCTCGCCAATCCAGCTTGCCCTGTTGAATGCACAACTTTTCTTGTGCCCTTTTTTTGTGTGTGACCTTTTCGCACTCAGTTTCTTTCGTACATTTGGACAATAAAGTTTAATTTATCTGCACGCGACCTGCTGTCTCTTGTTTTTTGGGGTCAGAACCTAGTACATCTAACAAGCTAACTGTCAACAATAGGGGTGGGCGATACTGCCTAAAAATCTCTATTGTGATATGTATTGCGCCCTCCTGCAGTAAAGATATGTATATCACAATATATTATTTGGGACAAATGGTGGGTGGGTGGATGGCATGTGGATGGTATGTAAATTATACTTTTTTAACTCTTTTTTCTTTATTTTATTTAATTTTTTAAACTCGCTGGCTCTCAATAAAGGCATACGGTTCCGAATGCAGCTGAGATAGGTTCCAGCACTCCCCCGTGACCCCGAAAGGGACAAGCGCTCCCGTATCTCTACTACTTTTGCTTCTTTGTCTTGTCTTGATTTTCTTGAAGCCTCTTTTTGTACAGCTCTCCAAAATCTAAACAATGGAATTGGTCAACTGGCCTCTCAATAAAACTGACAAGATCTTCTCAACGACATGCTGGTGTTTGGGGCAACAAACACGCCCGGAACTTTGGGGGTGTTTGTTGCTGGATACACGATGGACTCTTGGAGGAAGTGGGGGGGTTGCGTGCCGGGTGACTCTTTCAGTTGAGGATGTTGAAGACATCTACCTATTGGAAATCATTCAAATTATTGTAGTATCGACCATATACTGACACTGTACTTGGTATCGTTACTGCCAATATTTGTATCAATACGCCCACCTTTTTTTTTTACATTCTGGAGCTCTAGCTTAGCAGTTAGCATATCTAATCTTTTTATTTATTTCATGTTTTCTGAGATGGTGCCTCTGAAGTACCGGTAAACAGGTGATTGCATCAGCTCTTTGGTTTTTTTTAATGTATGTTAAGTCCTTTTGTGTTCTTTAATGTTTCCTCTCTTGTTTTCATACCAAGATGGCGCCCCAGGTGGCCGCCACGGTACTGTACTCTCTCATAGTTGCTGCATTTTCTTTGTTTCTTGCATTGGTGAATGGTAAATGGGTCGTACTTGTATAGCGCTTTTCTACCTTCTTAAGGAACTCAAAGCGCTTTGACACTATTTTCCACATTCACCCATTCACACACACACATTCACACATTCACACATTCACACACTGATGGCGGGAGCTGCCATGCACGGCGCTAACCAGACCCATCAGGAGCAAGGGTGAAGTGTCTTGCTCAAGGACACAACGGACGTGACTAGGATGGTAGAAGGTGGGGATTGAACCAGTAACCCTCAGATTGCTGGCACGGCCACTCTCCCAACTTCGCCACACCGTCCCCCATTGCATTCAACAAAGATGACACATTCTACCAAGTCAAATGCATTGTGTTAAACATACTTGGCAAATTAAGCTGATTCTGATTTCCCCCAACAGTGTCTAGTCTGTTATGCTGATGACACCCAACTCTACATGCCCCTAAAGCTGACCAACACGCCGGATTGTAGTCAGCTGGAGGCGTGTCTTAATGAAATTTAGCAATGGATGTCCGCTAACTTTTTGCAACTCAATGCTAAGAAAACGGAAATGCTGATTATCGGTCCTGCTCAACACCGACACCTATTTAATAATACCACCTTAACATTTGACAACCAAACAATTACACAAGGCGACTCGGTAAAGAATCTGGGTATTATTTTCGACCCGACTCTCTCGTTTGAGTCACACATTAAGAGTGTTACTAAAATGGCCTTCTTTCATCTCCGTAATATCGCTAAAATTAGTTCCATTTTGTCCACTAGCGACGCTGAGATCATTATTCATGCGTTCGTTACGTCTCGTCTCGATTACTGTAACGTATTATTTTCGGGTCTCCCTATGTCTAGCATTAAAAGATTACAGTTGGTACAAAATGCGGCTGCTAGACTCTTGACAAGAACAAGAAAGTTTGATCATATTACGCCTATACTGGCTCACCTGCACTGGCTTCCTGTGCACTTAAGATGCGACTTTAAGGTTTTACTACTTACGTATAAAATACTACACGGTCTAGCTCCATCCTATCTTGCTGATTGTATTGTACCATATGTCCCGGCAAGAAATCTGCGTTCAAAGAACTCCGGCTTATTAGTGATTCCCAGAGACCAAAAAAAGTCTGCGGGCTACAGGGCGTTTTCTGTTCGGGCTCCAGTACTATAGAATGCCCTTCCGGTAAAAGTTAGAGATGCTACCTCAGTAGAAGCATTTAAGTCCCATCTTAAAACTCATTTGTATACTCTAGCCTTTAAATAGACCCCCCTTTTTTAGACCAGTTGATCTGCCGTTTTCTTTTCTCCTTTGCCCCCTCGCTGGGTTATTCCGGTTCCGGTGACCATGGATGAGGTGCTGGCTGTCCAGAGTTGGGACCCGGGGTGGACCGCTCCCCTGTGCATCGGTTGGGGACGTCTCTGCGCTACTGACCTGTCTCTGCTCGGGATGGTCTCCTGCAGGCCCCACTATGGACTGGACTCTCAGTGTTATGTGGATCCACTAGGGACTGTACTTAGAGGGGGGGTTACCCACATATGCGGTCCTCTCCAAGGTTTCTCATAGTCATTCACATTGACGTCCCTGGTGTGGGCTCTGTGCCGAGGATGTCGTTGTGGCTTGTACAGCCCTTTGAGACTTTTGTGATTTAGGGCTATATAAATAAACATTGATTGATTGATTGATTGATAGTGTAGCATATTTAGTTATCCCTTGTCCTCCAGTGATAATGTTCCTTGTAAAAAAAACATAGTTAATTTGCCCCAATGGGGGTGAGGACTGCTGACTTGGAAGCGCTGCGCCCTGCGGAGGGACATTAGCTACTACCTCGCTCACGAGGTTGTACGTTGCGTTGAGGTTGTGCAATCGCTTGTTGCATTCAAATGTGCAGGACACAGCGGGAATGTGTCATCAACATGCATTATCACAATATAACGATAGTGTTAAAAGCTCAATGGTTGGCCAAATTTATATCATTTATATTGTATATTTTCTATAACTAAGTACGATATTTGTAAAAGTAATTTTTCATACAGTTCTAGTATTTTACTTGTAATTAAATTCTGCAGCGCCACCAGATTTCAGTGATATTTGGTGGTGCAATTTCAGTAATAGCTCAGCCATCAGCTGTGGCTTTGAGCTACATTCGAATAATAGCAAAGCTTCTGGCTATTTAAGCAGCCATTTAAAAGAAGGGGTTCTTTGGGGATTAGCTTGGATGAAATCACTTAGATGGAAGAGTGAGAATGGAGTACAATAGGATAGGATGGAAGACTTACACATCCCACAATGTGGAAATAACGTTTTTACATACACTAACAGAAGTAAAGCACAATGAAAAAAAAAAAAAAAAAAAGGAATAAATACTACATATTGCTCACTAATATGTATGGATCAGTGACATGCGGTGAGGTTCATGACTGGTGAGGCACTAACTTCATCACAGTCAGATTTACAAACATATGAACTCTAAAGAGTATCTTATTCACCATTTGATTGGCAGCAGTTAACGGGTTATGTTTAAAAGCTCATACCAGCATTCTTCCCTGCTTGGCACTCAGCATCAAGGGTTGGAATTGGGGGTTAAATCACCAAAAATTATTCCCGGCCGTGGCGCCGCTGTAGCCCACTGCTCCCCTCACCTCCCAGGGGGTGAACAAGGGGATGGGTCAAATGCAGAGGACAAATTTCACCACACCTAGCGTGTGTGTGACAATCATTGGAACTTTAACTTAACTTTAACTTTACACATACAAACTGTAGCACACAAAAAAGCACATTTAATAAAAAAACGTTATTATGGTCTTACCTTTACTTATAAGTGCGGGAACAGTGGTGTTTGTGTTGGAGGAGTTGTGAATGAATGAAATATGAAATCCGTGCTGCAGTCTGCAGGTGTACCTAATGTTGTGGCCCTGCGGTCGTTCGCGGCTCCTCCGGCGTGAGCATTGTTGTTTTTGCACTTTTTGGCTTCTTGTTAAGTGACTTTTTTTGGGTGGATTCGGTCTTGCACGTGGAGGGTTTGGGTGTGGGCTTTGTTTGGTGTGGCGCTCCCGTCAAGGGTGCATTCTGCGGCGGGGGTGCTTTAGCCGGCACAAGGAGGCGGGGTTACTGCGAGCCTCCCACAGTGCGTCTTCGCAGCAGTTTTATGATTGCTCAGCACAAGAAATACTTTACACACATACAGTTGTTGACAAAATACACTCTACATTATATACCTCAGCTAACTAAACTATGGAAATGTATAATATAATTCATATAGCAATACGGTCTTACTGCACAGCAGGCCAGCAGTTAGCCGAGTCCGCAATCCATGTTGAGGCACAACTGAGTGACGTGCCTCAACTGGCTGCTGATCACCGCACCGTCTCTTCTCAGTATTTGAACGGCAAATGAGAAAATTCAGCGATTTTGAATGAAAATAATCTAAAACTGGTGAAGTTAAATGGAAAATAACTTTATAGTATAATCACTGAATACATACAGTGGGGCAAAAAAGTATTTAGTCAGCCACCCATTGATTGTCAATGGGTGGCTGACTAAATACTTTTTTGCCCCACTGTATAACAATTACATTTTTTTTTTTTCTTTTTACATTTTTTTTCTTTCCATGATGGCAGGTGAGGCCCCGCCTCACCTGCCTCTAGTGACTGCACGTCACTGTTATGGATAGAAGACAAAATAAAACAAGAAAAAAATCTAACATCCGTATTGCACACCATTAAAAAAACAAAACATTGATTGATTGATTGATTGAGACTTTTATTAGTAGGTTGCACAGTGAAGTACATATTCCGTACAATTGACCACTAAATGGTAACACCCGAATATGTTTTTCAACTTGTTTAAGTCGGGGTCCACTTAAATTGATTCATGATACAGATATATACTATCATATATACTATCATCATAATACAGTCATCACACAAGATAATCACATTGAATTATTTACATTATTTACAATAATACAATATTTACATCACACCAATCACATGAGTGCGTTGTAAACTCTTATGGCTGTGGGTAAAAGGCGTCTAATGCTGAAGGAGCTACTCAGGGCCTCCACAGTGCTGTGCATGAGGTGAGAGGGATTAGACATTATGGATGTCAATTTGGTCAGCATTCTTCTGTCAGCCACCTCCTCAATGCTGTCTAGTGGGCAGCCTAGGACAGAGTCAGCTCTCTTAATCAGTTTATTAAGTCTGTTTCTGTCTCTGACCGTGCTGCCCCCACCGCAGCAAACGACAACATAGAACACCGCGGAAGCCACCACAGTATCGTAAAAGGTGCACACACCCCAAAGGACGTCAGTCTCCTCAAGAGGTGTAGGCGACTTTGACCCTTTTTGTACACATCGTTTAAATTGTGGGCCCAGTCCAGTGTATTGTTGAGGTGAACACCCAGGTATTTAAATGAGTCCATTTTTTCTATGTCTGATCTCTGGATGTTGAATCTGACTGCCGGAAGTCAATCACAAGTTATTTTGTTTTACTGGTGTTCAAGTGCAGGTGATTACGTGCATACCAGTCAACAAAGCCTAAAATGACTTCTCGGTATTCCGCTCCTCAAAGTGCATCAAGGTGTGCACAGCTTGTATGCTGTACACTTTAGTGCCTGTGGGCAAGAAGGTGAACTCTGTTGATTGATAAATACAATGCTGTGTTACAGATATGAATTATTGATCTGGTAAGTCAATGAAGATAAAGTCCATTAGCTGAAACCTGAATTGCTAACAGCTAAGATTTTCACACAGAATCTTAGGAGATATGATAATATTCAAATTGAGCCTTTTTATTGACACATTTGTCATGTTGCTCACATAATAATATATCTTTAGAAAATGGCTCCACAGTGGCCCAGTGTTTAGCATGTCAGCTCACATTGAGGATATTTAGTGTTCGAATCTCCGTCTGTGTAAAGAATTTGCATGTTCTTTTCATGCTTGCACTGATCCTACATTCCATTTGTGATTGATTGATGACTAGTCCAGGGCCAACCCTGCCTCTCACTCAGAGCAAGATTTAATAGGCTCCGGCCCTAATGCGGACAAGCAGTAAGGATAGATGGAGTGGGGAAAAAAAGTGCAATTTGTGTCTTACTCTAGCATATTTGACCATTTTTGACCCAACTAAGCAACAGATGATGAGCAACCAAGTTTGCAATTAATTGCATTCATTCATGCGATTAATTCAGTCGAATATTTAAGTGACTTCACAGTCCTGCTGAATATTAAGCCAGAAGGCAGCTGTGGTTGATTTATGCTATTATACTGAAATTAAGATGTGACACGTGGCACACGCGTCGCAGCCAAGTACGTGTTGTTACTCAAATTTATCAGGTCCTTCCGCCATTGGATTTAATTTCCCATTTGGAAAACCCACAATAACTATTTTTGCTCTTATTTATTTTTCTAAAACCTGATCTCTAAATGTAATGTCTCTCAGTCCCTCTTAACCCCAATGCCTTCTTTTTAAAACTCTTTGGTTTAGAGAACATACAGTAAGAGAGGATTTGACAAACAGACGGGTTGGCAACAGGGACTGAAGCCCCGCCAGCCGCAGTCTCGTGACCTTGACGACCACGAAAAGTCATTAAATCACTTAGAAATAATTAAACTAGAGTGTGTAAATGTGAGTGTGAATGTTGTCTGTCTATCTGTGTTGACCCTGCCTTCAAATTCTCCCCCAACCACGTGCGCGCGTGTGACCCCGAGAAGGACAAGCATCATTAAAATGCCATTGTGTCTCCTGTTATAGATATATCCTTTAATTTTTTTTGTTTAGTAACTCTTCTTCTCACACCTCTTCAACACTGGAAGCATTACTCTTTGTTGTGCACAGCCTGCAACAGCCTCTAGGATATACAATTGTTTATGATGTACATCACATAATCGTGTATTACATCGTAAAAGTAAGAATTGTAAACATAACCTCAAACACTATGGCAGAACTGGAATTTCACCATTGCGATACCAATCATATAATATTGTACTCTAGTCCATTGAGGAAGCAAGGATGACTTCAACATCCAATGGAACGGATGAACGAATTGTACAATATAACATTAAATGCTAAGGGCCTACTGTTATTTACTCACATGGGCTCAGTTTGCCTCAGCCTGAGAAACTGCAACTACATGTTTTGGACTGACCGCATTAAAAACTAGAAAAGCACTCAATAAAAGTATACACTTTTGCCAGGGCCTTCCTACCAATAGTAAAAAAGTCCTGAATCTAGACATGGGGTCTCCAAACTTTTTGACTCGGGGGCTGCATTAGGTTAAAAAAATGTGGCCGGGGGCTGGGCTATATATATGTATATACATATATATATATATATATTTAGATATACAAACCCCGTTTCCATATGAGTTACGAAATTGTGTTAGATGTTAATTTAAACGGAATACAATGATTTGCAAATCCTCTTTAACCCATATTCAATTGAATGCACTACAAAGACAAGATATTTGACGTTCAAACTCATAAACTTTATTTCTTTTTTTGCAAATAATAATTAACTTAGAATTTCATGGCTGCAACACGTGCCAAAGTAGTTGGGAAAGGGCATGTTCACCACTGTGTTACATGGCCTTTCCTTTTAACAACACTCAGTAAACGTTTGGGAACTGAGGATACACATTTTTTAAGCTTCTCAGGTGGAATTCTTTCCCATTCTTGCTTGATGTACAGCTTAAGTTGTTCAACAGTCCGGGGGTCTCCGTTGTGGTATTTTAGGCTTCATAATGTGCCATACATTTTCAATGGGAGACAGGTCTGGACTACAGGCAGGCCAGTCTCTTTTACTATGAAGCCACGTTGATGTAACACGTGGCTTGGCATTGTCTTGCTGAAATAAGCAGGGGCGTCCATGGTAACGTTGCTTGGATGGCAACATATGTTGCTCCAAAACCTGTATGTATCTTTCAGCATTAATGGCGCCTTCACAGATGTGTAAGTTACCCATGTCTTGGGCACTAATACACCCCCATACCATCACAGATGCTGGCTTTTCAACTTTGCGCCTATAACAATCCGGATGGTTCTTTTCCTCTTTGGTCCGGAGGACACGACGTCCACAGTTTCCAAAAACAATTTGAAATGTGGACTCGTCAGACCACAGAACACTTTTCCACTTTGTATCAGTCCATCTTAGATGAGCTCAGGCCCAGCGAAGCCAACGGCGTTTCTGGGTGTTGTTGATAAACAGTTTTCGCCTTGCATAGGAGAGTTTTAACTTGCACTTACAGATGTAGCGACCAACTGTAGTTACTGACAGTGGGTTTCTGAAGTGTTCCTGAGCCCATGTGGTGATATCCTTTACACACTGATGTCGCTTGTTGATGCAGTACTGCCTGAGGGATCGAAGGTCACAGGCTTAGCTGCTTACGTGCAGTGATTTCTCCAGATTCTTTGAACCCTTTGATGATATTACGGACCGTAGATGGTGAAATCCCTAAATTCCTTGCAATAGCTGGTTGAGAAAGGTTTTTCTTAAACTGTTCAACAATTTGCTCACGCATTTGTTGACAAAGTGGTGATCCTCCCCCATCCTTGTTTGTGAATGACTGAGCATTTCATGTAATCTACTTTTATACCCAATCATGGCACCCACCTGTTCCCAATTTGCCTGTTCACCTGTGGGATGTTCCAAATAAGTGTTTGATGAGCATTCTTCAACTTTATCAGTATTTATTGCCACCTTTCCCAACTTCTTTGTCACGTGTTGCTGGCAAATTCTAAAGTTAATGATTATTTGCAACAAAAAAAAAGTTTATCAGTTTAAACATCAAATATGTTGTCTTTGTAGCATATTCAACTGAATATGGGTTGAAAATGATTTGCAAATCATTGTATTCCGTTTATATTTACATCTAACACAATTTCCCAACTTATATGGAAACGGGGTTTGTATATATATATATTCTGAGCACGATTATGTCACGTTATCGATGGGAAAATGCATTTTTAGACAATATAGGAGACACCGAGAGTATCAAGCAGTAAAAAATGGATTAGAAAGGACAGATTAAAAAATAATAATAATTAAAAAAAAAAAAAAACATTTATTTATTTATTTTAAATTTGGGACTTCCCGCGGCCAGATTTTGGACGCTGGCAAGCCGGATCCGGCAAGATTGTTTTATTAATATGTCCGTCATTATTTGATTTGACAATTTCGGGACTTATTCAGATCCCAAATACACAAAAACATGAACCAACGGGTAAGAAAAGTTGTTTTCGCATAATAATAATGTTTTCGCACTTTGGTACCTAATGTTTATTCCTGTGCAGCAGTTTAACATAGAAACTTCAGTGCATCCGAAAAGTACTCACAGTGCTTCACTTTTTCCACATTTTCTTATGTTACAGCCTTATTTTAATATTGTTTTTGTCCTCAAAATATCACACACAATACCCCATAATGACAATGTGAGAACGTTTTTGGTTTTTTTAAGAGAGATTTTTACAAATGTATTAAAAGTTGAAGACCACTGTACATAAGTATCCACGGCCTTTGGCATGAAGCTCAAAAGTGTGTTCAGGGGTATCCTGTTTCAACTAATCATCCATTAAATGTTCCTACAGCTTAATTGGAGTCCAACTGTGGTAAATTCAGTTGAATGGACATAATCTGGAAAGGCACACACCTGTCTATATCAGAGGTGTGGACTCGAGTCACATGACTTGGACTCGAGTCAGACTCGAGTCATGAATTTGATGACTTTAGACTCGACTTGACAAAATTTACAGAGACTTGCAACTCGACTTAGACTTTAACATCAATGACTTGTGACTTCACTTGGACTTGAGCCTTTTGACTTGACATGACTTGCTGCTTTCCCCAAAACCCAAAGATTAAAAAGTTATTCAGAAGCGCTTCGTAGCTTTCATTTTGTACGTGTCTGTCTATCTATCAGCGTGTGTGCTGTGTTTCAGTGTGTGTGCTCTCAGTACAATAGCCAATCAAATTAGATCTACGTTGTTTTCATCCCACAGCCTTTATCCAATCAAATTGCAGGACAACCACCGAACAAGAGTTGTCAAACAGCGCGCCAGTGAGAAAGATTTATACCAAAGTTGGTTTCGTTCGGGTATAAAAACTACGACTTGGTCAACAAAAAACGAATTGCAGTATGCTAACCATGCATTTCGAATATTACAGACGGAGACGCAACAACTTCCAACTTCGTTCGACATTTGAAGGTGCACAAAGAAGGGTACGTTTTGAATGTAAGCCAACGTTTATTGGCTAAGTAACATGACTTTTATTTGCTGTGTAGTTAAATCAGTGAGGCTGTAAACTCACTGCTGACGCTTATAAGTAGACGCAGCATCGAGCGCTACTGCCTACTGGCGCTGACGAGACGCGGGCCGCCATCTTGGAGAGGTGATAAGTGCAATCCATTTGGCAAGTCAATTAACTGTCAGTGCAATTTAATTCATCTTACCTCACTGAATACCACTTATTTTCACACGTTTTTTTGTCATATGTGTAGCTATGATAAAGGACACATGTTTTGGCGTGTTTTATTATTCATAGTTTGCTTAACAGTAATACAATATTATTATATGCTATAAGTGACCAGACGTCCGAGATCAAAACTAGGAATATAATCCCAGAGAAGGGGGAAAAAACGGTCAGCTATTTTTAAGTTGAAGAAACAATATGATTAGGTTATATAAACATGTATATATCCTACATAAACAATGTATGAATACATTAGATATCTATATATCTCTGTTGCTGCAGCAGCAGAGAGATTATTCTGTCTTGACACTTTGTATTGATATTTTGTGTTACATTCTTCCCTTAAATGATAATGTTTACAGTGATTGTTTTGCATGTATTTTTTATGTATGTCGCTTTGGATAAAAGCATCTGCCAAATACTTAAAAATAAACATACATAAACACCGGAAAGTCTTTATATCAGCTAAAACCACCAATCTGTTTCACTGGATTCAGAATAAAACCAAATTCTGTCTTACCCAACAATGTTAGTATTTGAATATTGTTACTTGAAGACTTATTCCTGGTTACAATTATACTGCACTCATCAGGACTTCACAACAGGCTGGCAACAGCTGGAAGTAGGCATCGCCATGGGATGTTCAATCTCTCCCATCCTGTTCGTTGCAGCCTTCAAGATCATCCTCATAGGGGCTAGGAAGATGGTCGGAGGAGTGAAACTGCCTTCCGGACAGAGGCTACCAGCAGTGAGAGGCTACATGGATGATATCACCACCATACTTCAGACAGCAGCATGTACAACAAGACTGCTGAAGAGGATTGACGAGCTTGTGGGCTGGGCGAGGATGAAGATCAAAACCCCCAAATCACGCAGTCTGTCTATCAGGAAAGGAGTCAGAAGTGACAACACCATCTTTGTCGCAGGCGGTGAGAACATTCCATTGCTGGCAGATCAACCTGTTCGTAGCCTGGGTCGCACCTACACAGCAGAGCTCTCTGACAGGCAGATGGGGGAAACGGTGAGGAAACAGCTCGCAGATGGCCTGGCCAAGATCAATCAAAGCCAACTCCCTGGGAAGTACAAAGTATGGTGCTACCAGTTCATACTGTACCAAAGGGTGATGTGGCCACTGAAGATGAGCGAAATCCCCTCCTCAGTGGTAAGCAAGATGGACGGGGTGGCAAACTCGTTCATCAGAAAGTTGCAGGGACTACCAAGGTGCCTCTCAGACGTAGGCCTCTTTGGTAGGAACGCTCTTCAACTACCACTGCGATCCATCAGCCTGGAATACAAGCAAGAGAAGGCTCGGCTGGTGCTGGAGCTGAGGGAATCCACTGACTAGCTGGTGAGAGCAGCGGGCACCCAGATAAGAACAGGAAGAAAGTGGAAAGCCCAAGAAGAGGTCGACACGGCGATCTGCAGGCTGAAGCACCGTGAAGTGGTCGGCAGAGTTCAGGAAGGTCGAGCAGGCCTTGGGAGGGGCGAGGCTCCCTTGTTCTGGTCAAAGGCTTCCAAAGAAGACCGGAGAGCCATGGTGGTGGCAGAAGTGGCAAGAAATGAGCAGGAACGCCTAAACATCAAAGCGGTGTCCTAGGGCCAGCAAGGTCGTTGGACATTGTGGGAAGGTCTCACAGACAGGACGATGTCATGGTCTGACCTGTGGAAGATCCCCCAAGCCAGGCTAAGCTTCCTGATCAGAGCAACGTACGACACCTTGCCTTGTCCCCGAAACCTCCACCAATGGTTTGGTGCCGAGGAGACCTGTCCCCTCTGCAACACCATCAACGCAAGTCTCCAGCACATCCTGTCGGGCTGCTCGACAGCGTTGTCGCAAGGCTGCTACAGATGGCGACACGACCAAGTCTTGAAAAAGTTGGCAGAGGTGTCAGAGACCTGCTGAAAGGAGGCAAATAGCAGACCTTCCGCTCCAGCCAGACATCTCATCCAATTCGCGAGGGCTGGGGATGGTGCCAAACACTCCCACCAGAGAGCTACTGCGAGACTCCTCTCACCAGGAAATGAGTGGAGCATGAGGGTCGACCTGGGGACGCAGCTCCAGTTCCCCAGGGAGATCGTCGAAACATCGCTACGGCCAGACCTGGTCTTCTGGTCAGAGGCTTGCAGGACGGTTCTTCTGGTCGAGCTCACTGTCCCATGGGAGGGGGGGTTGGAGGCTGCTTATGAGCGGAAGCGAGCCAAGTACTCTGACCTGGCAGCAGAGTGCAGGGAGGCTGGCTGGAAAGTCGTCATTTGCCCTGTGGAAGTGGGGTGTAGGGGCTTTGTGGGTTCCTCAACTGCCCGCCTACTCCGAGACATTGGATGCACAGGAGCGGGGCATCGGAAAGCCATGAAAGAGCTGGCCGAGGAGGCGGACAAAGCCAGCTTCTGGCTGTGGCTAAGGAGGAAGCATAAGAGTTGGGGGGAAAACGCCTAGGACATCAGCAGGGGGTGGCAGGGAGACATCCCTGCCATCGCTCCGCCACCATGAGACATTCTGGGGTTAGAGGAGCGAAACGTTGATGAATGGTGGTCCCCAGCTGATGACCCGTTTATGCCCACAGAGGTGTTCTGTGAGGTGTCACAGCACACCTGTCAAAAGGCACTGGAGGAGGTGCGTCAGGCAGCAATGCCCAGCAGGAATTCCATCACCTGTATCTTGATATGTTAAGAAAGTATTGTCTTATATTTTGCCTAAAATGAGAATGCATCATAATCAGTGGCGGCTGGTGAATTTTGTTTTCGGTGGGGCTGAAAGTTTGTAAACCAAACCCCTGTAGGGGAGTCATCCTCCCCCAGGAGATTTCTTTGTGATTTTCACATACAAATATTGAAGATCTTTGCTCCTTCTCAACTCTGTGCTAATATTCTTTTCACAAAATACAACCAATAGTACGTTAATGTCAAATCTTACTTGTGAAAAGTAATCCCCCGATTCCCATTTTCAACAGTCCGCTCATTTGAGCAGGAAAACGCTGAACACCAGCCCGGCATCTTTGTTTTCTACCTGTCAACTGTCAGTTTAGGCTGCTCGCCGGCACCTCATCACCACTTCAAGATGGCGGCCAAAATGCTTGCGTCACAGCAGCCAATGCTGCGTCTACTTATAAGATGTCTATGGTTATAACGTCATTGCAAACACGGCATTCTGTTGCGTCCACTGCAGTTCGCTACCTTATTCATACTTTTTGTCAAGTTATTTTTTTTAAGCAGGGTTGCATGAGGTACCTACACCTAACGTTACGTTAGTCAATGTATCACACACAGTAACGTAACGTTAGACGGCGGTCAGCAGCACCGCGTATTTTAGCCACCTACAAAAAGACAAACATAGTCAAATAAAGGTCAGTTAAAATGTATACTATATTAAGAATATGTGTACATATTGCATAGGGCCCTGACATCTAAAAAGTACCAACTCTGTTCATTGTTATGTTCATGTATTTGTTATGTTTTTCATTCGCACACATAAACACACATACCGTATGAGATGAGATCAATGAGATAAGGTAAGAACAGGATAGAAACTGCTGTGGAACTAGTTACAATGCAATATGCCATGGAAATACAATGTTAACACTTTTGTGCAAATAAGTATAGTTGCACTTGTTTTTTCAAATGTATTTATTCTGCAAAGGAATGAGTTAAATGTTTAAAATGACTGGTTAATAGTGCTATTATGAAGTGCAATATTAGCACTATTTTTTTTCCTGCAACTTCAAATGCACTTGTTTTAATAAATAAATACAGCGTTTTAAAAGCATACACATGTCACGACTTGGTCCTTGGCGTGGATTGTTTTCCCGAGGTGCAAAGCAACTTGACTGGACACGACGTGCGGGTGAGGACATGTTTAAATACTCAGTGGCCTAGTGGTTAGAGTGTCCGCCCTGAGATCGGTAGGTTGTGAGTTCAAATCCTGGCCGGGTCATACCAAAGACTATAAAAATGGGACCCATTACCTCCCTGCTTGGCACTCAGCATCAAGGGTTGGAATTGGGGGTTAAATCACCAAAAAATGATTCCCGGGCGCGGCTACGCTGCTGCCCACTGCTCCCCTCACCTCCCAGGGGGTGATCAAGGGGATGGGTCAAATGCAGAGGACAAATTTCACCACACCTAGTGTGTGTGTGACAATCATTGGTACTTTAACTTTAACTTAAATATTTTAACTCAAAAGGGTATAAACAAAAAGCGCTCACAGCGGAGGTAAAAAACTTGACTATGAAAACAAAAGGCGCGCACAAAGGCGGAGAACGATAAACATGAAACAAAAACTTACTTGACATAGAACTGTGAACATGGCATGAAGCAAAACGATGATAACGTGCAGAGCATAAATATGGAGCAAGAATGTGATGTCGCCAGGACGATCAACAGAAACACAATGGACTTAAATAACACAGACATGATTAACAACAGGTGCGTGACTCAAAACGTGAAACAAGTGCGTGGCATGACAGGTGAAAACTAATGGGTGACCATGGAAACCAAACAAAACAAGGAAGTGAAACCAGGAACTAAAAAAAACAGTCCAAAAACCAAGCAAAACAAAAACATGATTAACACAGACATGACAACACAATCTGTGTAAATATATTAGTCTGTGGTTAAAAGGACTTGAAAGGACTCAAAACTCAAAATGCAGGACTTGGGACTTGACTTGAGACTTTCCAGTCTTGACTTTGGACTTGACTCGGGACTTGCCTGTCTTGACTCGGGACTTGGCTCGAGACTTGAGGGCAAAGACTTGAGACTTACTTGTGACTTGCAAAACAATGACTTGGTCCCACCTCTGGTCTATATACCGTATAAGGTCCTACACTTGACAGTGCATGGCAGAGCACAAACCAAGAATGAAGTTAAAGAAATTGTCTGTAGACTCAGAGGGTATTGAAGAAAGGCTGTGAATGCTTTTGTACCTGTGGTTTCTCAGCTTTCTATCTTTTATAAATTTGCAAAAAGCTCTAAAATTACTTTATCACATTGTTATTATGGTATATTATGTGTAGAATTTTGAAGACAAAAAATGATGTATTCAATTTTGGAATAAGGCTATAACATAACATAATGTGGAAAAAGTGAAGCGTTGTGAATATACTTGCTGGATGCACTGTATAAGAGCTAAATGTTGGGAGACTATATTCATTTAAATAAGCCTTGGGCAAATGTGAAAATTCATGTCATTTACAAAAACCCTGCAAGTCCTTTAACTTAGCACTGCTGCATCAACTTTCCACCAGTCATCTTTCACTGTATTGTCATGCCTCCTTTTCTCCCTGTCCACTTGTTTGGCTTTCCTTTTCTGTCTTTGACTCTTGCATTTACTCACACTCTCCTTTTCGAGGCAGCTCATTTCTGCTTTGAGGCAGCTCATCGTTTCCACTGTGAAATGGCTTTCAGCAACTCTCCCAGAATGTGAATGAAGCGCCTTCGTTGACTCCTTGTCTGCAGCTCAGTCCAAAGACCCCTGTTCATGTGACATGCACATACACTAGCACACAAACCGAAATTGTGTTTGAAAAATAAAAACAAAACATGCATCTTCCCGTGGTGTATAATGTACTTTGCAGCCTGTTAATAAATAATGAGAAAGATGTTAAGATTCTGCCAGTGTTTCCACCCTCTGCTTCTGTAAAGCAAAGCAAGCCTGGCTGGGAAGAAAGTGACTGTTTTCTTGTTTTTCTTTAACCTCTACTTTAATTTTCCTCAGCTCTCATAACCTGCATCAGCCTCAACTCTCTCCTTACAACCCTTAAAGGCCTACTGAAACCCACTACTACCGACCATGCAGACTGATAGTTTATATATCAATGATGAAATCTTAACATTGCAACACATGCCAATACGGCCGGGTTAACTTATAAAGTGCAATTTTAAATTTCCCGCCACACTTCCGGTTGAAAAAGCCTTCGGAGGATGACGTATGCGCGTGACGTAGCCCGGGGAACAGAGGTATGCCTTCCCCATTGAATACAATACAAAAAAGCTCTGTTTTCATTTCATAATTCCACAGTATTCTGGACATCTGTGTTGGTGAATCTTTTGCAATTTGTTTAATGAACAATGGAGGCTGCAAAGAAGAACGTTGTAGGTGGGATCGGTGTATAGCGGCTGGCTGTAGCAACACAACAAGGACTACTCACTTGGATAGCAGACGCGCTAGCCGATGCTAGCCGCCCACCGGCCACCGCACGGATGATCGGGTGAAGTCCTTCGTCGCGCCGTCGATCGCTGGAACGCAGGTGAGCACGGGTGTTGATGAGCAGAGCAGATGAGGGCTGGCTGGTGTAGGTGGAGCGCTAATGTTTTTATCATAGCTCTGTGAGGTCCGGTTGCTAAGTTGCTAAGTCAGCCTTAGCGTCGTTAGCAACAGCATTGTTAAGCTTTGCCAGGCTGAGATCTATTAACCGTGTAGTTACATGTACATGGTTTAATAGTATTGTTGATCTTCTGTCTATCCTTCCAGTCAGGGATTTATTTATTTTGTTTCTATCTGCATTTGAGACAGATGCTATCACGTTAGCTCATACTAAAGAGCTTCGTCAATGTATTGTCGTGGAGATAAAAGGCACTGTGAATGTCCATTTCGCGTTCTCGACTCTCATTTTCAAGAGGATATAGTATCCGAGGTGGTTTAAAATACAAATCCGTGATCAACAATAGAAAAAGGAGAGAGTGTGAAATCCAATGAGCCAGCTTGTACCTAAGTTACGGTCAGAGCGAAAAAAAATATGTATTTCACTGCACTCTAGTCCGTTACTCTAACGTTCCTCGTCCACAAATCTTTCATCCTCGCTCAAATTAATGGGGTAATCGTCGCTTTCTCGGTCCGAATAGCTCTAGCTGCGTTGAAAACAATAGGAAAATATGAGGGAGTGAACAACTGACAACGTCACGCTACTTCAGGTAGGGGCAAGGTTTTTTTTTTATCAGAGACCAAAAGTTGCGAACTTTATCGACGTTGTTCTATACTAAATCCTTTCAGCAAAAATATGGCAATATCGCAAAATGATCAAGTATGACACATAGAATGGATCTGCTATCCCCGTTTAAATAAAAAAAAATCATTTCAGTAGGCCTTTAAGAACTTCTCTGCTCAGGCTCTGTCCAACACTACTTATCTTTACGTTCCTCACAAATGCATAATATTCGTTCATTCAAATTTTTGCAGCATGGGTGCTACAAGATGTTTGCTTGTCTTAGGAGGGGAAATATTGAAGACCCCTCCCTGCCTGAAAGTGGCGGCTTTATGTGTTGCTATTTCTGATAGATGATGATGTGGCAGATTTATTACTTTTATCATACTAATCCCAAGCTGATCACTACTTTATCTCCAGCCTGTTGTGTTAGGATGAAGATATAACAGATCAGGAATGATAAGTGCATCAGATGACCAGATGCAAAAACACAAATATAGGCAACAGTACAATTTAAAAGTTGCCTGTCATGCAAACAAAAATGTGCGCACTTGTCATGCTTAGAAGTCATTTTGTTAATGTTACATTTATAAGCACAGTCTCATTATCCTGGCTGCAACACTGCATTCTTGTATTGTATTCTGGCTACCTAAGTGTTCATTCTGTCATGATCTAGCAGTTTTGCTGCCCCCTTTCTGTTTTTTGTTGCAGTGCCTGGATTCGGGTTACAGGGCGGAGCCACCTTAGCACACCTGACACCCATTTCCTCCTGACTAATTAAAGGGGAACTGCACTTTTTAAAAAATGTTTCTTTTTGTTCACAATCATTATGAAAGACATGACGACGGATGGATTTTTTATTGCATTCTAAATATTGAATAAACATACATAAAAGTCAGCTTACAGCGGAGCCAATGGGAGCTCCACTATTCCGCCCATAAAATCAGATTAATAATCATTCAAAAAGCGCCAAAAATACTCTATTTACATTTTGTGACTTGAATATTAACCAAACATTAGTGATATTGTTATTATAAGGGCTAATGCAGGCAAACTATTTATAGTGGCGACGTAATCACTTCAGTTTGTTCATATGTTTACATCATCAAGTGGTCTGCTGTTTCCTCGCTTCCCTGCTCCCTGTAAATGTATTGTAGATCATGAATCATGCCTCTCACCATAAAAGTAGATGGCTGAGAATATAATCCGACAAGTTGGGACACTTTAACCGCCATTTAGGACCTGGACACGAAAAGCGCTTGTTACCCCCTTCTCCCCACCCCGTTTCTTTGTGAGGATTATGAGACATTTTTAATCTAAATGGGAATATAGGAACATCCCAGCAGTCGGTATCCTAATGACAACAAACCTAGCACAGTAAGTGATGTTTTATTATGTTTGTTGGCTCTCATCAAGTCTGCAGTGAGCAGAAATTCATGATGAAGAAAAAAAAAAGTAACGATCGTGAGGCTCCATTGTAAGCAGACTTTTGATCGCATTTATTTAATGTTTAGAATGATTTAAAAAAAATAAAAATACTGTCATGTCTTTCATAATGATTGTGAACGAAAGGCAAAATTCCAAAAAAGTGCAGTTACCCATTAAGCTCTCCAGTCTATTCACTCGGCACCAGTTGATTCCTGATGGTTCACCTTTCCGGCCATGTTCTTCTCCCCATCTCTGGCTCCACTCACGCTTCTTGTTCCTGTGGTTATGATCCAGTGCTGCCGTGTAGTTTTAACTGTTTCCTATCCGCACTTTTTGTGTGCGTTGTCCGTTTCTCCTCACTTTTTGTGTGCATCCTTAGTTGTTTTTTTCCTCACTCCTTTTTGAGTGTGATTTTTTGTTCTTATTTTTATTATTTCTTCTCTGCGTTGGGGTCCTACTCTGGCGATAGCAGATTGTGACACAATCAGTAGTGTTGCTGTAGATGTCAGACAATGAAGCAGACAAGAATAAATCCTGTCAGGTTGTGTGATGTTTTCGCCTTGACTCCTGATAAATGGCTGATCCAGCAGAGGAAATTCAAAGTTGTAAGGTAGAAAATTACATAATCACCTCAGAAAGGTCAGACATGAACTCTGTGAGTTCCTTTTTGTGAGAATAATTTTAAGGACTACCTCAGGCTAAATTGGGGCCCCAGGAAAACTTTTATTTTGATGCTCCTTTGCCCACAATTATAAAATCTGGTCACACTTTTTCATTTTTGTCAAACTATTTTTATACATTTTAATCAAATTGTCTTTAAATGATGCATGTTTTGTACTAAACTGATTTTGTCGGGAATAAAATGTCCAATAATGTATGTTTTTTGTGTAAAATAACACACTTTACATGATAAAAAGAATTAAGTTGCACATGTTACTGGCACAACCTCCACTGTGAATTGATCCCTGTATGTTAAAGTACCAACTTAGCACTAAGATTGTGCACTATGGGAGACAATGAAAATGTATAGTGAAATGTGTACTTATCGATAACGGAGCAGGAAGAGGCTAAGCATAGGTTTGTGGTAAAATGTCATCATGAATCGCACTGTCATTCATTACTTGCCATTTTACATCCACTTCTTCACTGATTGTGGGGCTCTACACACAGCGCGTGTTTTGCCTATAACAGGCCTGGCCCTAACCAATCTGGCGCCCTAGGCAAGATTTTAGGTGGCGCCCCCCCACATCGGCAGTGAAGTGTATATACTCACAAGAAACCGAATAGCTTTGTCTTTTACCTTTTTTTTTTACTTAAAGAAAGCAAATTAACATATTATATAAGAATGTTATGTTATGATTATATTTAACCGAATCACAGCAGTGCTCAAATTAAAAAACAGCATTCCCTCTCATGTGATATTGCTTAATTAACATTAATGATGTGCACTTTAACAACTAGGCTTACAACTATACCTAATATATAAAGAGGTGGAAAAGTGACTATTACCTGCAGGGCAAACATTAGCTAACCAGAAGGCAATAACAATGTCAACAAAAAACACCTGCTTAAAAGATCTAATACAAATGTCCCTGAGGAATGTAAGGTGGGAGTACTGTAATTACCTAACGTTACATTATTATTTTCCATAACAATTTAGCCCCCTCCACAATATTAACCCGACGTTAAAACAGAAGTAGCTATTTATTGATTAGCAATTGCCGAATCATGTAGCATTAGCTTAATGCTAAAAAGCCAGATTACTATCACATTCTGTAACAGACAAATAATTTAATGTAGGCTAACGGTACCTACCTGCTACCTCTGTCTTTTTCTCGTTTCTCCTCCTCCTCTTTTCTATTTTTTCTTCCCTGGGCACCTGACAGTTTTGGCCGTTTTGACATCTTGTGTTGATTTTTTGACGTGGTGAATCCAAAAAGAATCATGATACGGGAAGGGAGGGGGCGCACCGTGCGGGGCGAGGGGGGTGGGGGTGGGGGGGAGGGGAGGGTTGGGGGGGGGGGGGTTGGGGGGGGGGGGGTTGGGGGGGGGGGTGGGGGGTGCGTAATGTTGTAACAAATAATATTTCTATTAAATAGGCTTTACTTTGCATTTTAATTAACGTGGGGTTATTTTTTGTATTTAGAAATAATAGTACCAACTTTTATTTATTTATTTATTTTTTCTCCAACATTTGTGGCAGTGGCGTGGCGCCCCCTGATGGACGGCGCCCTTAGCATTTGCCTATACGGCCTATGCCACGGGCCGGCCCTGGCCTATAGGATAATTTTTCAGTACATGTATGTTTTGTATGTTATGTATTACTTCTCTGGTGTCTCCAGTGTGGACATACTTACAGCAATAGTGCATCCTAAAATTGTAAATAATGACCCAACAATTGTTGACCTAACCTACACAGGAAAGGTAAAGGATTTGATTTAGCCCATAAATATCCGACTATAATCTTAGGCCATGTCTACACTAAGTCGCTTAACCTTTTAAACGAATAATTATTTAGCCTAAGCCCCGTAGCCACACTAAACCAGCGTTTAGGGTTCCCCTCCTCAGACAATTTTTTACACGGGTAAGTGCGCCGTGTATTTCTTGAATCTCTGGCACTTAGCTTTGTATGGACTCATTGATCGTTTACAAACTGAGGAAGTGATGCCAGAAAGACCGCGCCCACACAGGAAGTGACATCAGAAAGAACGCGCCTCAGCCAGCTTCATAATAAAGCGGTTTCGTACCTCGGAGCTAACCACTGGAAATATGAAGGCGAGTCATCCAGACATGTCCGTGTTTCTCCTTCCGTGTTAGGAACTCGCATGGCTGCCGTTTTTGTGACCCCAAGATGCAGGAACCAGGAGAGCGAAGATGAGGTAAGATGAGTTTTAATCTCATACAACAGAAACATGAAGCAGTCTTGCATACAAAGGTTCCAAACATAGAGTGATCTTCGAGCACTGAGGAGTGCTCGAGACAAGGCATAAATAGAACATATGCTGATTGGCAGCCGGTGTGGACCGGCTGCCAATCAACGGCAGGTGAGGAGAAAACAGTGCTTCACGGAACAAACAGGAAATTGAACAAAATAAGAGAGTAAATACAAAAACAAGGAAAACAAACAGAAATTAAGTAAGAGATCGTCACATTCCGTCCGTACAGACACTTGTGGAAATCACACATACACTGTAAAAAAAAAAAAGTTGAGAAAACGCAAATTTTCAAGGCAACATGATGCAACCAGATTTTTCGTTTTCTCAACTTTTGACTGCTATTGTTGACTTAACTAAGATTTACAAGTTGAGATAAGAGTTATGTCAACTCGGATCTTCTTGTTCACCTAATTATGATATTTTTGGGGAACCAACAATAAAATTCATGCTTCAATTCCATGTATTTTTACCTTCAGCAAACTCATATATTCTTGTTGAACTTTGACTACTGTTGTTGACTTAACTAAGATTTCCAAGTTTAGATAAGAGTTATGCCAACTCGATCTTGTTCACCTAATTATGATATTTACATCGGACCAACAATAAAGTTCATGCTTCAATTCCATGTATTTTTACCTTCAGCAAACTCGGAAATTCTTGTTACTTCAGTTAGAAAACTTCCTTTACAAGTCAAGTAACATTTATGTTGCTGTAAATGTTTTTAAGAAATGCTGAATGAATAAATAAAATAACGAGCACACATCAAAATATATCTAAAACCTTGTTTATTTCTCATTCAAACATGTTTAACATAAGGGTTAAATTGGGTGCGTCAGACACCTTGACACTTTCCCAGGTATTTTCTTTAAAGTTAATAAAACACTTCCCTAACAGTAAAATTGGATCCCTGTAACACTGAAGTTAAAAGCTAAGAAAACAATGTTTTTACAGCAGCCAGGCAATATAATTGTGTAATGATTTGATGATAGAATTATCATCATAGAGAAAATGTGTTTTGTAAATTAGAACAGTTGACAAACTTGATCAGTTGACAGTGAATATGCACCTCTTGTAAACCTCACTTAAATGTAAAGAAAAATATATATCTACATTTAAGTGAGATTCACAAAATACCATTATGCTACATAACCCGCCAGACCTCGGTACTGCCTTTGCATACCTCTTTGGCCTACTGTATGCCATGAACATTGATTATCCGAAGGAGATGAAGTACACATATGAAGCCATTCAGATGATCTTTTTCAAGCTTGGCTCTGTGCTCAAGTCCCCTCTGCCTCTGAAATAGATTAACGATTCTTTATTTTCTTTTTTTTAAAGAATCTCTATTTCAGAGGCAGAGGAGACTTGAGCACAGAGCCAAGCTTGAAAAAGATAATCTGAATGGCTTCATATGTGTTTACAAGAGGTGCATATTCACTGTCAACTGATCAAGTTTGTCAACTGTTCTAATTTACAAAACACATTTTCTCTATCTATGATGATAATTCTATCATCAAATCATTACACAATTATATTGCCTGGCTGCTGTAAAAACATGTATTTCTTAGCTTTTAACTTCAGTGTTACAGGGATCCAATTTTACTGTTAGGGAAGTGTTTTATTCATTTTAAAGAAAATACCTGGGAAAGTGTCAAGGCCTCTGACACATACAGTAGGCCAAAGAGGTATGCAAAGGCGGTACCGAGGTCTGGCAGGTCATGTAGGGGGGGTTACCCACATATGCGGTCCTCTCCAAGGTTTCTCATAGTCATTCACATTGACGTCCCACTGGGGTGAGTTTTCCTTGCCCGTATGTGGGCTCTGTACCGAGGATGTCGTTGTGGCTTGTACAGCCCTTTGAGACACTTATGATTTAGGGCTATATAAATAAACATTGATTGATTGATTGATTGATGTAGCACGATGGAACCTTCCAACACAACAGCCCAGTCCCGTACGTTGGGTGATACAGCAGGATCATCTTCTTCAAGGATTGTAAGGATGCCAACAGACACGCCTCTGAGCACTCTTTCTTCAGGCCAGTTTTCTGAGGAATAGTAACAGATGCATGATTGAGTGTTAGGTCGAACAAAAGGATCTAATTAGGGCCCGACTGGTATGGATCTTCTGGGAACGATTACAATTTTACAATGTTCAATAAAATGGAAAAAAAAATTAAATTACTTTCAAATTAATTGAAGGCAGAACATTAAACATTAAATATTTAAAAAAAATTGGGGCAGGAACTTTTCTTTATGGTTATATGCATTGGCTAAAGAATATGACATTTGGGCATTAAAAAACATCTCTGGGCACAAAATGAAATCTACACAAAGTGTATTATGCATAAAATCTTTGTCATCAGCTATGAGATCCTACTCAAAATGTTAAAATAGTAATAGTTTTTTTTTAGCTTGTTGCCCCACTCTCCGGTTCAAGACAAGGCAACAGAAATCATTCATTTTAACTGTTCGTGCAGTTTTGAAGGAATAGGCGAAGGTTGTTCATCGCAAGTAAGCTTAGCTCAAAAACTAGCTGTCAATTGGAAGTGCTAGCTGTGAGCCAGGGTGAATTTAGTTTATATTCAACAGACATTTATCAGCAACGTCGTCTTCTCTTCTGCAACTTAAAACTAACACCATGTAGTCGGAATAAATAAATAATAAATGGGTTATACTTGTATAGCACTTTTCTACCTTCTAGGTACTCAAAGCGCTTTGACAGTATTTCCACATTTACCCATTCACACACACATTCACACACTGATGGCGGGAGCTGCCATGCAAGGCGCTAACCAGCACCCATCAGGAGCAAGGGTGAAGTGTCTTGCCCAAGGACACAACGGACGTGACTAGGATGGTAGAAGGTGGGGATTGAACCAGCAACCCTCCGATTGCTGGCACGGCCACTCTACCAACTTCGCCACGCCACCCCAAATAGAGTTGTAAAGTTTATCTTCTGACTGTTGGCGAAGGCAGGCTACCAATAGACTACCAGTATTTGAGCTAATCTAACAAGCGATGAGGAACCATTGCCTGATTCTTCTTCAAAAATACATGCACAATTAAAGGAATGGTTTCTATCGACGAATCTTAAACCAGAGAGCAGGGCAACAAGCTAGAATATGAAAATGTTGAACTATTCCATTAAAGCTACATTAGGCCAAATTACTTGTAATTTTCAAGTAAATTTCCTATTGTTGTTATTACTTACCAAATGCTGCAGGAAAAACTTAGTTGTGTCGTCCCGGACAAAAACGGGGAGGCATCTCAGTGCTGTCATCTTTCGGTGAGACACAATGTCTGATGTCTATAGAGTATACAGTGGAAAACATAAGCATATACATTAGTGAAGCACCAAAGTGGATTCATACAAATGGAAAAGTCAAAAGTTGTTTTTAGTAATGACCAGTAGACCGCAAGTCTGACCAGTAGCATGCTCAAGAAAAGGGAAAAAAACACTTCAAGCCTTCGGACTAGTGCATTTTCTACTTTTGCAAATTAAAAACTGTTATAATTATCAAATGGCACATACTAAGAACATATAGCAATGACTGATAAGATCCATTTTACTGACACATGTCCATCACTTACCTGTTCATCAAGCTTATCCAGGAAGTCTTCTATTTGCTGACCAAAAGCTCCCTTTCTAGCCCGGTACAGTCTGAGCAGGCGAGGCACATCATTCTCAAGGGACTCATTGAAAGTCTTCAGGAGGTCTTTGCTGGTGATGCGATGAAATTCTTCAGATATCTGAAAAACACAATCAGCGAAAAAATGGCATTTAACTTTAATCACAATGTGAGCTTTTGACTTCAAATTTCAGGGCTAATGGTGTAGTGGGGTGCTTTATGTTGGAGGAGCATGTAGTGGAGTGGTAGGGCAGGTATAGTGGAGTGTGTCAATGTAATACACTCCTACACCTATTAAATACAGTGCACTGAACATATAAGTACGACAGTTAATAAATAAATGACAGCCATACTTCTTCACAGGAAAACAGTGCAGGCCATCTCTGCTGGACTTCGGATACCATAGGCTGCCCCTCTACTACCTCTCTCCGCCTAAGGGAAAATTCTTTAAAACTACACAAGTCACATTGAAATGTTGAGTTTTCCTGTAATCTCACAGTTGTGTGTGATCTTGAGAAGTGTGACCGTAATGCACCAGGTGTTTTAAATACACACACACAGTCTGTGTGAATACAGGGCCAGTTTGCACCTGTACCGTGACAAAGTCGAAAGTGCTTCAGGAGAGCCTCTTTATTGAAGCTTTCAAATTTGCAATATTTGCACTGCATTCAACCCTTCCCTGAAACACAAGAGACATAAAATGGAAATATTTAGTTTCACTAAAAGCATTTAGCTACAGACAATAATAAAAAAATTTCCCCCACCACCCCTATCTTAAACAGATACTTCATACACCTTATATTACACATAAATAGTATAGGCTACACCACACAGACATGCTACTCTTACCATACTCAGTATTATATCAGTTACTTTGTCTACATATTCATAGTAAATACTCAAATACATGTTAACTTTACTCAACAGGTCCTACAGGTAAGTATTAGCAAGTAATATTAGCTATGGAAATACTGTGTTTAGTGTAGTGTCACCCCCTTGAACATAAGTGCAGGTATGCATGAACATGAATTACATAAAACGTGAAAATGACAGTTCAGTAATAGACCATTACTCTAGACTGAATAATTGTATTAACGTGTCTTAATACTCTATTGTTCTCAGTTTATCTGCTTTTCCAGCAGGGCACGCACAGCGCACAGACTTGTGGAAGTGAATTACAGTGAGCCGTTTGAGACGGGAGAACAAAAATAAATAGGCGGTCAATAGTAGGACAACTCATCGGTTAAAAAAAATGGCCTTTTCATGGTCGACTATCTTGAAAATATAGTGAAATAAACGGCGGCGGTGTTAATTGATACGCCTACATTACACTCACGTCTGTCTCTCGCCCGCCGTGTGTATTCCCAGTCGACTAATCACGGCAGCACTAGTACCCACAACACATTTTGAACTAGGGGGGGGGATATCCCCGGCTTACGGCTAGAGCAGGGGTCCCCAAACTTTTTGACTCGGGGGCCGCATTGGGTTGAAAAAAATTTGGCTCGGGGCCGGGCTGTGTGTTTATATATATATATATATATATATATATATATATATATATATATATATATATATATATATATATATATATATATATATATATATATATATATATATATATATATATATATATATATATATATTTATATATATATATATATATATATATTGTCTTTATATTCCAGCGAGTTAATCCGTTTTGTCATTTAACATCAATTAACATTGATGTTCATCAACATTTAACATTGTCACATTATTGATGGGAAAATTTATTTTTAGGCAATATGATTTGCCTGAGCGGCTAGGAGACACCGAGAATAACAAGCGGTAGAAAATGGATTAGGAAAAAAAATTATAATAATAATTTAAAATTAAATTAAAAAAATTTTTTTTAACTTGGGACTTCCCTTGGGCCGGATTTTGGATGCTGGGGGGCCGGATCCGGCCCGCGAGCCGTAGTTTGGGGACCCCTGGGCTAGAGCATTCTGGCGGGGTAATAATTAGCTTAGCTCTTCCGTCAATACACACTGCTCATTCAGTATCCGAAAATATTTACCCGGTTCATCATTCACACAGTTTGTTATCACCACAATGTCTTAACCATACATAGCTATAAACATGTATTACCCTCGTTTCGGCCCACGCAGAAAGGGACCAGCTTTACATTTAGCAGTCATTGCTATCGGCGACCGCCATCTTGGGCATTGACGAGGCCACGCACACGACACACGCTTAACCACGGTCATGACTTCATGTCAATGGCAAACTGAAACTCGAATAAAAACACAACTGATGTATATTACACGGGTGTCGATTAAAAACCAGGGTACCTGTTGTTCACAGTCTCTACTCCGGTGGCGAGCCTCACCGTCAAACACGCAACGCACTCCCTGAGCTAAGCTTCTTGTTTGACTGACAGGCCCGACCGAACCCTTCGCACCGCCCCCACCCCGTCTTTTTTCCGCGCACGAGTGGAACCTTTTCTCTGCTAAATACATTATGCCATAATTACACAAAATCACCATTGTCCTACTAAATACCCTTAGTGCTAGACCATTTATTCCCGTTCATGAAACATTATTTTGGGGCCATCAGTAGTCTAGCTAGCAAAGCATTTTTTCCATCTTTCAATTTAAGTAGTACAGTGCACTTTTCCATTAACATCCCTTGTCTAGAAAACAAAAGAAAAGAAAAACACTTACCTTTTTAGCCAAATAAATACTCGGCAAATCGTCAAAACTTGATCCTTATCCAGCTCTGCATGGCCACAAGGTCGATATTAACACCCACTCACTCGTGCCCCTGAAACGGAATCAACGGGGTTTGCAACAAAAAGACCTTTGCCTAACTGCAACTCAAAAATCCTTGTTGTAGTGATTTGAAAATACCTTTTGATGCAACGATAGAGAGAAGTTTGCTGGCCAGACACTGTTTTGGTAGTTAAAAATAGTGAAACCTTATTTCTGAGTCTGACTAACTTGAAAACTTTAATTAGTCCAACAATTGCACTTTTTTTTTTTTACAGTGTACCTTAAGAGAAAGCGATTGCAGCTATTTCAGATACAACACTTCTCAGACGGCAAGAGAACTTTCCAATGTCAGCTGTGATTCTACTTAGCGAAAAACTTTGTCTATTTGTCGAAGGAGAGACAACGAGAAGGCGAGCTCCCGTGGATGTGATTTAAAAAATTAGCGTGTGCTTTGTATTACCTGGCCGTCGAGGGAAGACGAGGGAAAACTACGGAAATCAGCGAATGCATTTGGACTGGCAAAGCAGACAACATAACATATTGTATCAGTTATTGTCTGCCATGTATGTCGCGGACTCAACTTCTAGGTCCAGAGTATATAAAGTCACCAAAAACAAATGGACAATGAAGGTGAAGGCAAAAGAGTGAGGAGTGTCCTGATCAGATATCTAGATACCTAGTTTGATTGATGTAAAATGTTCTTTATCACATTGTGTACTTTCACGTGTTTATTAAATATTTGATTAATTTATGATGCCTCAGGTGTGATTCACTACAATAGGGCCCCACAGCGCACTGGATTCCAGTTAATTGAAATGCCACAACACTGGATATTGTTCAGATAAGTTAAGTTTAAGAACTTGCACACAAAGCAACACTGGAGGTGACTATGACGTGCGCATTTTCCGCGCATGCGTATTAGGCTGCGTTGCGCCGGCTGATGGTGGGGGGTAGGGGGTCCTAAATGACCATTGTGTGTGGGTGGACAAGGATAAGGTTAGGTGGGATTTATCCTGGATAACCTTAGCCGGCTTAGTGTAAACGAGGCCTAAGCAGATACTTGGGATGACATTTCTCGATATGCTTCTACCTTCTCGACAACCCCTTCTCCTATACACACCCTAAGCAATCACAGTGATTACTGTGGATAAAGTGTTTTTCTACCCCATCTTTGCTTGTTCTCCCACACATTCATTTGCATTTTGTCACTTGGCTTTCTTCCCTCTTTTCTATTCTGTTTGTCACACCTGTTATTCACTTTCCTCCCCATCGTGCCTCCCCCCATGTTTCCTCCGTCTGCTTCTTTGAGGCAGTGCACGCCCTCATCTAAATGCAGAGTTAGTGCGGAGCTCTTCATCTGAACAAGAGGCCTCCATTTTCCATTTGTCGCCAGGGTAAATCGCTAACATGTCCTACTAAGACCAATGAACTTCTCCTTCCATTGTCTGGGTCTTCACTGCTCCTTATTTCATTCAGTGGTACGTGACTCCATGTGCAGTCCTGCTGGAACACAAAGCAGATAGGCTTCCCTGCACTGGCTCGCTTGCCTGCAGACAAGCAAAGCATAGAGAGGCAGGAGGGAGCAAGGAGGAGGGAGAGGACAGCAAATGAGGTGTGGGCAAAATTATGGGGGGGACTAGCAAAGAGAGCCCATCCCTGGAAACACAGAGAAAGAGGGTGGGGTAAGAAGAGAGGACGTTTGTAGTGTAGAAAGCAGCTTCAGTGGTAGCAGCTCGGTGCAGAGTCCTGATGGGCAGCAGACTCCCATCAGTGGGGACCAGCCGCCTATTGTGTTCCCCACGCTGCAGCACGGGGCGGCATTTACCGTCGCGCCCAAGGCGAGAAGCAGAGAACTATCCTCCAATCAGTAGAGGATGATTTCACTCCTCCCGTGAGGCTTCTGCTGATGCAAATTTATTGCTGACATGCAGGGATGGTGCTTTTTACTTCTTTGCTCCAACACAATCCTGCCACCTGGACTGAGTGGCAGAAGAGAGGAGGACTAACATGGATCTACCTTTTCCTTCTGCAAACTGAAAGGGGGATTCACTTTAACAGCTGCACAAGTACTTCCTGAGGACATATTCTTAGTTTATCCCTCATTTAGTTTGTGCTCTCCTTAAAGCAGACACAATCAGATGCTGGACCGCAGTCATTTTCAAGTTGACACTGTTGCATGTTCTGTCTTCACTTTGACTACAGCTGTCATGCTCCTTTCAGAGGTTCATTGAGGGTTATTACCATTTGCTCCTGCATGTGCGCCTCAGAGTGTGGTTGTCTGTCAGGCTTCGGGATTACAGCACCTCTGGAAAAGAATACAGGTGCAGTGAAGCCTTGATCAAGGCTTAACTGCTGTAATAGCTTGTCCCTGGCAGCCTGCGGAGCCAGGGACGCTTCACACACGGCTCAAGCTGCGACTGCATTGACACTTGCTGCAGGAGGATTATAGATAAAAGGTTAAAGCAACATGATTTGACTCAGAGGGCAAAACCCAGATAACAGGGAAAGTTGTGTTGAGTTTGTGCTTCCTTGTAATCCAGGTTATCCTCATGGAATGTAATATCAGTGAGGACTATTAAACAAGAGAGAAGAGAGCAGAAAATAAAACACAGAAGAAACTTGACCTCTGTAATAATCAATCACAAAATTGAATCAGTCTGTGATTGGATATTGATTTTTATGGCCAGACAGGATACTTTCTTGTCTCATTTGTCATCTCAAGAGGTCACTGATTTCATTAAGTGTCATTTAGTCTCACCCTGCAGCAGTCAGCTAGACCCTTATAATCACCAACTTGGTGGTATTTGACAACAGATATGGTAAAAAAAGAGGATTTTCTGCTGAAATATACAATGGTTGAGCATGTTTCCTTATTCTTATATTTGGTGTATACAGAAAATGAGGACATGAGATAAGAACATGACATTTCACCCTGAATTGAAAGGCCAAAGGGTAAAAGAGCACATTTACTTCACCATCCTCCTCCAGAAGCTTTGAGGAGTGCATGAGTAATAGGAAAACTGTTGGAAAACAGAAATATTTGACAGCACGTAACGTGCCGCTTGAGACTTTTTAGAGTTTTAAGTGTACAAACTTGGCAAAGAGCACAGGGCGGCACCAAGCGGAGCACAACAAGTATACTGTCAAATCAGTTTTGCCGAAAAGGTGGAAAGGGATGTGTCTGAAAAGAGCACAAACTTTGATAACACAGAAGATCACGTCCACAGTGAACTAACATGAGTGACATGTTTTCCCGAAGAACACAAATAAGTGTGCCATCACGCATTTGACTTTTCGAACAAACCACAAGAGTAGTTTTTGAAGGTGAGGAAGAGGAGTGTTACAACGCTGCAAGCCAGGGTGGGGCCTCCCCCTGACACGGACAAAGACCTCGGAAGAAATCGTCCTGGCGTAAGAACCGCTCGTCAGATCACTGCTCTGGATCTCCGCTGTCTTGCAGTGGGTTAGACATCACGATGGGGTGCAACATGTGTGTGGTCCAAAAGCCAGAAGAACAATACAGGGTCATGTTCCAGGTGAGCTCTCACCCTTGTAATCATTCCTAATGTCTGTCTGACATTTTCTTTTTCTTTCTCAAGAACAGATCATTAAACATATGTTTTGGGAGGATCCCTAAAAGTCCCATTTCAGCTTTCTGTCCCAGGGATCCAAAATTGATTTGCACATATTAACTGCAGAAACTTGGCACATCAACCTCATTGCACTGTATAATCCTATCAAAATCATTCTAGCAGGACCACATTAGTCATTATTAATCTGATTAAATGTAATTAACCCATCTGTAGCACAGAATGACTCAAACTCCTTGAAACGGCTGGCAACACATTTCGAGCAGTTTGTCCAAGTAGTGTCACGTCGCGCATACACAAATGGATCGTTAATGTGGTAGTGACCGGCTGCAAACATTAATATGCAAGACGGTAAAATTGATGGGAAATTTGAGCACAGAAAAAAAACATGATGGCATAGAACAGCTGACATACATACACTTTTTTATGCACACTCTGCTGGGCGAAAAAATTTTTTCCCAGCAAAGCACTAACATCTTTAAAAAAAAAGCACATAAATAACACAAAAGGAGTAACAAGTGCATGTTAAAGTGAATAAATATTTGTTTCTAAAAAAAAGACAGGTGTTTTTATCAATGTGAACTGATTAAATTACAGCAAATATATATATATATATATATATATATATATATATATATATATATATATATATATATATATATATATATATATATATATATATATATATATATATATATATATATATATATATATATATATACATTAAAGTACCAGTATGGTGGAAAAACAAGTTGACTTTATATGCTTAGTTGTGTTTCATTGTATCCAATCAAACCATATCCAATTATATTTACAATCTGCAAAGTATGTGGAAATACCATCTAAACATCACAAAATGCCACAAATTCAGTCAGTCATTTTGAATATTCCACTCCGAACGTCTTCGGTAATTTGGTTATACGCCTCTCATCTGGATATTAAGAAAATTTAGCCATAAAGCTAAAAATTGTTCATCTTTGACATTCAACCATTCAACCGAAGACAGTGTCTGCAGGGAGACTTTTCCTTGTTAACCCTTCGTGTGCATCATGATTAATTGTTCATATAAACTGGAAGATATGGACATCCTTTCAGTTGTCATCACATTGAGAGCAGACATTGTACAGTAACCTATCATTTTATTATGTTTGTAGATTGTATTTCTTGTTTAGCACTTAGTGTCATGCCGTGGACTTTGGCGACGCAAATTACTGCGTGGATTGTTTTCCCGGAATGCAAACGAACTTGACTGGACCTGGCGTGCAGGTAAATACATTATTTAATTTATCACTCAAAAAAGGGTACAAACAAAAGGCGCGCACAAGGCGGAGAACAAACTTGGCTATGAACAAAACTAACACTTAGACAGAAACTATGGACATGAAACAAAACTACACTTACTGTGACGTGAAAAAACAAAAACTTACATGGCATGGCATGAAGCATAAACTATGGAATAAACAGGGCATGATAATGTCAATGTTGCCAGGACGACCAACTGAAAACGACAGACTTAAATAGTCTCTCTGATTACAAACAGGTGCGTGAGTCCAACACGTGAGACAGGTGAAACTAATAAGTTGACATGGTGACCAAACAAGGGAGCGTAACAGGAACTAAAAAGAGTCCAAAAACCAAGCAGAACATAGCCAAACAAAAACATGATCACACAGACATGACACTTAGCAATACTGCTACATGATGCTTAGTGTTTCACTAAAGCTGGATCTGTTTAGCAGAGCTTCTAAAACTTGTAGTTCATCCTCCGTATATTCAGGATCAACAATATAAGTTTATGGATGATATTTTTTCCCAAAGTAATTGTTGTTGGCTTTCACAAAGTCTGCATTATTCGCATTGTTTTTGGTGATGAAGGGATCTGCAGTCCCTACCTCTACGTCACGCAATGACGTGGCTGGCTTCCTCATTATTGCTCAAAATGGCTCGGGAATCTCCCTGAAATTGATACTATTTTGATCATATCTATTGACTCGCAAACTTTGGAAGATGTTCGGTGTCATAAATCAGATATATATGATATTAGCTTAATATAGAGGCAATTTGTTTTTCCACTCTACTAGTACTTTAAGTGCATATATATTCCCTTCTTTCTTGAGTAATATTGCTCAAGCAAAATAAAAAATTATACATATACAATAATCCCTCGTTTATCGCTGGTAATTGGTTCGGGACTTGACCGTGATAATTGAATTTTCGTGAAGTAGGAATCATCCATCCATTCATCCATCCATTTTCTACCGCTTGTCCCTTTTGGGGTCGCGGGGGGTGCTGGAGCCTATCTCAGCTGCATTCGGGCTTTAGGCGGGGTACACCCTGGACAAGTCGCCGCCGAGGAATCATTTATTATACATTTATTATAAATGACATATTTTCATAGCTTGAGCATAAAAAACAGTTTGCTGCCTTGTAAATGTTTTTTTTTTACATTATGAGAGCCTCCTAGACATGAAGTAACACCCTTCAGTCACCTTTACGCTCTTTTAATCCAATGCTGCCTGAGGCTAAGCCAATCAGTGGCCACGATACTGAATAGCGCACTTTGATTGATTTGGTCTCACCTAATGGCCAAAGCTACTGTAGTATTGATATTTTTACCCATTTTAGCCATTTTCTGCTAGAAAATGTTAGGGCAAACATGTTGTAGAATATGCTTATACAAACAAACAAAAAATCTGCGATATGGTGAAGCCGCATTATTTGATATCTGATGGGGCGAGGGATGATCAAAAAAAAATTATAGTTGATGACAATTAATCAAAATTATCCAACAGCAACATTGATTAAACATTTGAATGGTGCGACAGCACAAAATTCTAGTTTATAGACTAAAGTCGTTATAATCAAATGGATCAAAGTGTTTGTTTTTTTTGTACCTAACTTTCTGTGTATTGTATTCATGTTGTTGCATTTCCAAGTTGAAATAGTCAATTAGGGATGTCTATGTCCAGCATTTAACTGTATGGATTAAGATCAGAGCAAGCAGGGCAAAGTCCCAAAAGGTGGAGATGGAGCATGTAGCGCCAGAGAGGAAGCAGGATAGCTATGTTGTGAAAGATGCACTCAAATGAAAGTGAGTGAGAGAGAGGTTGCCAGGGTTACAGCCTCAGCACCACCTGCCAACTGGGACCCCGGAGCTTATCTAAGCTCGTCTGGCGACGCAGTGCCCGAGGAAGCTCCTGATGGCGACTCGGTAATACATGCGGTGACCCCGCAAAAGCCTTGTGATCACGAGGCGTGAACAATCCTCAGCAGTGCAACACTGTTGTTATCTGTGATGCTTTGTGTGCCATTTGGGATACCAGAGCATCACAGGAGCCCAGACTACTTAATGGGGCTGCATCTGGTGCCAGAAGCAAGAGAGAGGAATACTTAGCCCTTCCAAAGTCATGCTAATGAGACGAGCAGGGAAAAGGAGACTATCAGGAAAGTCTTCTCGTTCTGCTCTTTGGCCTCATGTGTCAGAAGCAATTGATTTGATGGAGCAGAGGCGTACAGACAGGCTGTAAAAAATCAACAGGGTTCTGTGGAAGACTGTGTCTGTGTTGAGCCTGAAGGATTTGTCATCGAATAAAATTCACCTTGTTTAGCTATTGTTTTGGTTCGGTGACAAGCTCAGCGTTATGAGGTTAAGGCTTGTGAAAGGAGTTGTTTATTATGCTGCAAAAGGTGGATTATTTGCAACACAACCAGACTGTTTCTTTCTACAATTTCAGTGTTGACATCAATACACAGTGAAATGATCATTAATCCAAACGTCATGTTACTTAAACAATAATAAAGGGATGGCAATTACATCCTGCTCATCAAATCACTGAAGTGCTCACTGTTTTCCCTTCAAACATATGCATCTCTGTGTTTATGTGTAATTATGTCTTCAAATGAAATCAACCCAGCAGCAGCAGTGCAGAGATGGTTAATTCCAACCAAATCAGTTGGCCCCTTTGCCAGAGAAATATAAAACTCATACATTATACATCTAGACTCAGCAATGTTGTACACTGGTGGTGGTTGTTACTCACACACTGTCAGGCTTGGGCGAATGAAGGGACTCAGATGCAGAGAGGGGAGGTTCTAAATAAGGCTTTTATTTTGAAAATAACTCTTGACCTCCAGAGCAGAAAATATACAATCACTATGAGGTTCTACTATATCAAAAAACGTTTCCAAAAAGGGAAAGAACCAAAAATCACTCAAACGGAGGAATAGACAAAAATAAGACAAATATAACTAGCAACGAATCTGCTATAAAAAACTTTAACAAAAAGCGCTCCAAACGGAGGAATAAATAAAGGACTATCAAAACGTACTACTCTCACATTTATATAAACAAAAATCACTCAAACTTTGAGGAAGGAAATATTTAAAGAAAAATCATAACTCACCACTGCGGTTGAAAAAGGTTAAATAACAAAGGTCGCTCTAAGGGAGGAAAAGGTTAACTCAAAATTACAGCTTGAAAAACGCTGGATAAACATACGTGGTCGTGGGACGAGGCAAGACAAGAACATGAACTAGGATGCAAGACAGGCACGAAGGATCGAGACAATCTGGCACAGAACAAGGGGAGGGATGGGCTTATATGGAACATGAGGGTAATGGGAAACAGGTGGAAACAATCAAGGGTCAGGGATGACGTCAGACTGGTGACACAAGAGGAAGGGCCCGTGATCTGAAACAAGAGGAGATGCTTTTTCAAAATAATACATGCAAATCACAAGACAGAAAAAACCAAGACAAGACTCTCCTCACCGCGGTGTGACACACACGCCAATCGATTGCCAACCAAAGCCCTCCTTGCTTACAAAAACATGCTGCAAGCCACTTGTAACATTTATAGTCAGCTGTTGAATGGTGGACTTGTGAATTGGGCAAGACTTAACACAAAGAGTAAACCTTTTTTTCGTGACACGGTTCTACCGGTTTTCAAGGGAAGCTGCTGCCATGGCAACCAGTGTCATTAAAAATTGTGTGTGTGCGCGCCTGTGTGTGCATGTGTGAGTTCAATTCAAAATATCATGTATGAACTGAGAATTCCAAACAGTGGATTTGTAAATGATAATCACTCATAATAATTAATATACTTATTTTTTAAATGCCATTTCAATTAACTGATAAGTTGTCTGTCTTGAATTTAAAGGGAAATATTCATGTTTTTAGTTATTGTTTTAAGGATTTTCAAATTATATATGAGTGTTAGCGTTACGTTTTCTTGCTGTGATGTTGAAATGTGGACCTTAAATCAGATATTATATTGTGGTGTTTACAAATATCTTATCCAAATAAAACATACAACCTACACACTGAGTTCACTGCGTACATGTAAATATAGCTTTCTCCATTATACTGTAGGCCATGGCTGTCCAAACCTTTTCCAGCCGCATACATAAACATTTAAGGATGTAGGGGGCCAACATTGATGCATTGTATATTAAGGATAGTAAAACCAATACAATGTAGGTCAATCAATATATGTTAAACTATCTGAACAAAACACCTACATTATAGCTTTGTGTTATATGTAACAAAGCAAATCAGTGTAATATCTAATCTAATTATTCACCTACTTTGTACACACGTTCATCATGATGGAATGCACGGAAAATTATCACAGGTCGTCGGCTATTTTGGCTTCTATGTCCCATTTTAGGGAGGATTTGGGCCAGATCGATTTTTTCTTTTCTTTGTTGAATATTCTAATCTGGTACATCTTTAGTTTTGTGTCGCCAATGAAAAACAATCGCCGGGCCACAAATGGCCCCCGGGCCGCACTTTGGGCAAAACTGATGGGTTTGAGTATTAGTTTAGAGTTTAGTTGTTTTAGTCAGGGTATTTGTTTTAAAAACACCTTTTTCAGTATTTTTAAATGCATGACATGAATTATTGCTTGTTCATGTACTGTGTTACCTATACAGTATTTTTCTAATTATAAGGCACACTTAAAATCCTTTTATTTAAAAAAAAATGTACAGTGTGCCTTATAAACCGGTGCGCCTAATGAATAGATTATTTCAGGTTGTTCTTATCGACCTCGAAACAATTTTATTTGGTAAATGGTGTAATGATACTGTAAGTGTGACACTCAGACATAAGAGATAGCTGTGGACTGCCAGATGACGCTAGCAAGCAATCCCAAAACTGATGTTTCATATAGAACAGTGGTTCTCAAACTTTTTTCACCAAGTACCACCTCAGAAAAAAAACTACCGGTGTCGTGGGTTTACATAATTTACCCAAGGAAATGTAGTTATTTTCGGTTGGACGTTTGTTCACGGGACACATTTCCGGTGTTGTTGCAGTAATGACCCACGAATGACGAGATAATGCTCTGTTGTTGATTTAAGCAAAATCTCAATGTCATTTTGACACTTCTCTTTCGACTCCCGTCCTTACACGCTACACCGGTAAAACATATATGACGGGTCGTAATTAAGATCCGCTCACAAAACGGCGCATCCCGAAGAGATGGTCAGAAAGCAACTTTGAAGATGGTCGGTAAAACATAACATTTTTACCAAAAGAACCACCATAACATGTTATGTAGACCACTATGGAGTGTTTTAAATGTAGAAAAAAATCATAATATGACCCCATTAATGCGCCTTATAATCTTTTTGTATCGCTATCGACCTACTCATAATCATAACATGACCCCATTAATGCGCCTTATAATCTTTTTTTGTATCATTATCCACCCGCTCATCGACAGTGCTCCTTATAATCAGGTGTTGTGCCAAAATGTGATTGCCTGCCAAAAATGTATTTCCTTCGCGGGAGCGCGCACCGCTCGCTAAACCTGCATTGCTTGGCTTCGTCTGTCCAAAGCGGATTACTAGGTGTAAGACAAACACTTTATCTTCGTGGTTATTGTAACGCTATGTGTTTGACATTATTTAAGCCTTTATCGTGTCTGAAAAATGACAGTTTGCCTTTTCTGTGGTATTAATGAGACTTAAAGAACTGTTGTTAGTCCGATGTTTATGTGATAAAACCTCTTTCTTGTTTGGAAGATACATACAATTAAAACTGTTATTTCTTCGTGCACATAATAAATATTTATAAAGTGTTTGGATGTATTCATTTGTTTAAAATGTAAGGGTATTCTAGTGCATTATGCAGAGATGAGATGTGTCAGTATCAAAATATTACTTGAAATACATTTTTGGCAGCAGCAAAGTAGTCGTTTGGGTAGATTTTTAGCTTTGTAAAAGATATTTCAACAAGTAAACAGTACAGTAGGTACTTGATTTTGATATATGTAATGCTCATAAAGGTATTCTAGTACATTATGCAGAGATGAGATGTGTCACTTTCAAAATATTACTTTAAATAATTTTTTGGCAGCAGCAAAGTACAGTAGGTACTTAATTTTAATATATGTAAAACTCATAAGGGTATTCTAGTAGAATATGCATGTGTAAATATACGATGTGTAAATATCAAAATATTACGTTGAATCACATTTTGTCAGGCAATATTACATTTGATGAAAATTTGACATAAATTAATACATGCAAACCCTTTATAAATATTTATTATGTGCACAAAGAAATAACAGTTACGTGTATCTACCAAACAAGTAAGAGTTTGTATCACATCAACAACGGACTAACTCCTTTAAATTTCATTTATACCACAGAAAAGGCAAACTGTCATTTTTCGAAAACGATAAAGGCCTAGATAATGCCAAACACGTAGCGTTACAATAACCACGAATATAAAGTGTTTGTCTTACACATAGTAATCCACTGTGGACAGACGAAGCCAAGCAATGCAGGTTTAGCAAGCGGTGCGCGCTCCCGCGAAGGAAGGATATACATTTTTGGCAGGCAATCATATTTTGGCACACCACCGTTGCGTCCTACAGCCCAAAAAATGTGGCACTTCATCTTAGACAACATTTAGTGCTTTTCTAAATGAGCATATAATACATCTCTTCAATTAGTTAATACTTTTAGTGGCTTATGCCTGGCATTTACAATTTATTTCTCAAATAAAATACACCTAACTGGCCTTTCATTTAATTTCACCTGGTGCAAACAGAGTACATGATTACCTTGTGGAGACTAACAGCTCGTCCTATATTACATTGGATATTTTGATCTTTGAATGTTCTTCCTATCCTCTGTGGGCCTGATCAGCGTGGTTGCGAGGCTGGGTGATGTCAGACAACAGGGCTTAGCACTGCACTAGGTCAGTTCCCAGTCGAATTGATTTTCTGAGAAGGTGACTGCTCACGCCCGCAACGCATCGAGGGAGAGACAGAAAAAAAATCCATTGTTGTGCAAACAAAGTGGGCAAGAGGGCATGTTTAGTCTGATTGGACACCACGGAGTTGCACACAGATGTATGTGAACCTGGGAAACAATGTATGTATTTATGTACACATTGATATTCAGCATAATTCTCCATAGTCCTTTCCTTCCCCCGTTGTACAGAACATTCATTTTCTCTTTGAAGGGCTGTCTGATAAAAACTAATTATGCATCAGCCACTTAGTTATTTCCCAGGAGCTCCTATTGTGTTTCTACACAAGAACCCTGAACCTGTCTCACGCGTTGTTTACATTCAAACAAACAATTTCAAGAGCTTGTTTTGTTTACCCACAATTTCCCTCCACCATCAGCATCTCTAACTTTCCTATAGCAGTCTATATTTTGGTCTCTTTCATCTCCATCTGCATCGCCTCCACCCTGTAGCTCCACAGCCCACATAGCCACCACCCACCTCCTGCTGTGAATACTCTCATTGTTCTTGCTGCAAGTTGTATCCCAAAAAACTGATGGAATGTGGGTATGGCATGATCACTTGTACACCCACAATGGGTTCACTGGTTTAAATGTAACTTAGATATTGGGTTTCACAATGTAAAGCGCTTTGAGTCACTTGAGAAAAAGCGCTATATAAATGTAATTCACTTCACTTCACTTCACAATATTAGGTACAGCTGGACACAAACAATACAATATATACAAGAACTGTATCATAATGCTCACTTTGGATTTAATTCAGTAATATGTTTTGGAGGGATGCACCATGGGGAAAGTTAAAGGGAACCTATTTTCTGATCTACATTTAAAACACTTCCTTGTGGTCCAGATAAAACGTACTGGATATGCCTCCGTGTAAATTTTGTGTAAACTCAGTTTCTAACCTGTTTTTTGGCCATATTAGTACATCTGTCAATCTGTGGCGTCACAAATGGCCCACAGTTTTAAAAAAGAGTTTAAAGGCATCCAAAACTGTGTGCAAGCTCACTCCCCAATGCATGAACCGTTTGATGTGACGCTTTGGCATTGTTTGACGCAAGTATATCTAACATTGTAGCAGCATTTATAAGTCAAGAAAAAATCATCGCAAATCATCACAGGTCCCTTACAGCATCAATTATACAAGAGATTGTTCATCTGTTTTAAACAGTAAATCCTTTATAAGAAATAGCAAAGCTTGTGCCATGTTCTTACTGAGTAAGAACATGACTTGAGACTCAGAACTGCGAATAGAGAGAGTATGGCCAACAATGCCTCTGCTGGTTGCACCCAAGCAGTGCACTGTCAATTCAATGAATACTGATTTTATTGCCTAATAGATTATCATTCCCAGCCCTAATGTTTAGTTTTGTGGATGTATTGTTGCGGTGCATATGTATGTTTTTGTTATTTAGCTACATGATCCCATATGACGGTTCGGATTTAGTTATTTTATTATCCTTTGTTTCGATCTGTGTTGGCCATGCGATGAGGTGGCGACTTGTCTAGGGTGTACCCCACCTACCGCCCGAATGCAGCTGTGATAGGCTCCCGCACCCCCCGCCATCCCGATAGGGACAAGCGGTAGAAAATGGATGGATGGATTGAATCAATTCCTGTCCTGGTGCTCTTGTTTTAGTAGTACTCCATGTTTTACTGCACTTTCACTTTCTGCTTAGTTTCCTGCCAGCTCATCTGTTTTCTATTGGTTAATCAAGTCTATTTAGGTCCACCTGTTGCTCCTTGCCAGCGCTAGATTATTGTTTCGTATCACTGTGTGCCTTTGTGCTGCTGGCTTTTGTCATTTTTGTCCCATTTTAATTAAACTCTTTTACCTGCACCTTGCCTGCTGTTTCTGGATCTTGAGCTCATGACAAACCTATGCATGTTTAGTTTGACAATTTAGCTTCAAGAGAATCGCAAGACATTCGAAACACCTCTCAGTTTATTACTTATCTTAACCCCACCTCAAACCCCACTATCACATACTGTTAAATGAATGATGCTGACAATGTCTGCTAAAAGTGAGCATTATTAACCTGTTTAAAGGCTACCTTTTTTTTTATTTGCCTATCATTCACAATCCTTATGTAAGAGCAGAACACATAGGTTTTTCTTGTTTTATGCATTCTAACTAGTAAATAAATGCGATCAAAAGTCATCTTACAATAGAGCCTATGGGAGTCGCTCTATTCTGCCTATGAAGCGCTTAAAACATCCAAACACCTCCATTAATGTTTTATATACACACTGTATACATCCATAATAACATGTAATATTTAGGTATTTTGCTCATTTTAAACATACGGCAGCACAATCATTTTAAAAAAAACATGAGAATCGCTTTTTTGCTTTGAGTAATTACTACTCACTCAGACTTCATGAGAGCCACCGAAACATAATAAATCATCACTAACTCTACAATGTCTGCTGTCACTGAGATGGCGACCGAGAGGATGTTCATATATTCTCGTTTAGATGAAGAATGACTCATAATACTTGCAAAGAAAAAAGATTGGTGGAACCAAGCGTCTTTTTGTGTCCCTCACCATTCCCGGGTCTAAAATGGATGACAAAGTTGACAAACTAGTCGGGTTATGTCTTCAACATTCTACTTGAAAGGCATTATTTATGATCTAGAACAGGGGTAGGGAACCTATGGCTCTCGAGCCAGATGTGGCTCTTTTGATGACTGCATCTGGCTCTCAGATAAATCTTAGCTGACATTGCTTAACACAATAAGTAATGAATAATTCCGCTGGTAATCACAATGTTAAAAATAACGTTCAAAATATAAAACATTCTCATGCATTTTAATCCATCCATCCATCCATTTTCGAACACACCTGTTCAAGAAGTCGCAAAAATGGTAAGAAGTATTTTATTTATTATTGGTTAGCTTCAGAATAACAATGTTATTAAAAAGAATAAGACACTTATCATACTCTAAAAATGTTGGTCTTACTTAAAAATGCACGCGATTAGTTGTATTCAGTGTTAAAAAATATTATATGGCTCTCACGGAAATACATTTTAAAATATTTGGCTTTCATGGCTCTCTCAGCCAAAAAGGTTCCCGACCCCTGATCTAGAATAAACTTTTACAAGCTCCGAGGCGAGAAAGCAGCTCACCAGCTGATGATGTCAACATACGCACACACGCGAGTCACAACGGCAGCACTAAAAATAGTTTGTCTGTCTTAGTGCTTATAATAACAATATGACTAATACTTGGTTAATATTCAAGGCACAAAATGTAAATGGATTATTGTTGCCACTTTTTGGATTGTAATTTAGAGCAGTGTTTTTCAACCTTTTTTGAGCCAAGGCACATTTTTTTCATTGAAAAAATCAGACGGCACACCACCAGCAGAAATCATTCAAAAATTGTACTCAATATTGACAATAAAATGTATTCGTCGCAATTGTTGAATATGAATTTAAACCATAACCGACCATAAATGATAAATGATAAATGGGTTGTACTTGTATAGCGCTTTTCTACTTTCAAGGTACTCAAAGCGCTTTGACAGTATTTCCACATTTACCCATTCACACACTGATGGCGGGAGCTGCCATGCAAGGCGCTAACCAGCAGCCATCAGAGGCAAAGGGTGAAGTGTCTTGCCCAAGGACACAACGGACGTGACTAGGAAGGTAGAAGGTGGGAATTGAACCCCAGTAACCAGTAACACTCCGATTGCTGGCACAGCCACTCTACCAACTTCGCCACGCCGTCCCATGCTTCATTATACCTGTCTCAAAGTACTGTCATGACCTGTCACATCATGCTGTGACTTATTTTGAGTTTGTTGGTGTTTTTCTGTGTGTAGTGTCTTTCGCTCCTATTTTGGTGGCTTTTCCTGTTTTGTTGGTATTTTCCTTGTTGCAGTTTCATGTCTTCCTTTCAGCGCTATTCCCCGCACCTGTTTTGTTTTAGCAATCAAGACTATTTCAGTTGTTGCTATCCTTCTTTGTGTGGACATTGTTGTCATGTCATGTATGGATGTACTTTGTGGATGCCATCTCTGCTCCACAGGCTGTAAATCTTTGCTGTCGTCCAGCATTCTGTTTTTCTTTACTTTGTAGCCAGTTCAGTTGTAGTTTCGTTCTGCATAGCCATCCCTAAGCTTCAATGCCTTTTTTTAGGGGCACTCACTTCTTGTTTATTTTTCGTTTAAGCATTAGATACCTTTTTACCTTCACATTGCCGCTGTCGTCTTCATATTATGATCATGGCAAACCATGTTCCCGACAATTAGCTACCTGCTGCCACCTACTGATATGGAAGAGTATTACACGGTTACTCTGCCGAGCTCTAGAGAGCACGACACTCAACAACGGCACATTATTTGTGGATTATAATGACTGGTTTGCAAAAAATATTTTAAATCCAAATAGCTGAAATTAGATCATCTCCCACGGCACACCAGACTGTATTTCACGGCACACTAGTGCCGCTGCACAGTGGTTGAAAAACACTGATTTAGAGGGCTTTATGGACGGAATAGAGGCCCTCGCATTGACTCTGTTGCTAGCAGACCTTTATTGACGTTTATTTACGAATGCATTACAAAATGCATTAATGCATAAAAAAACATTACATCTGTCTTAATAATAATAATGGATTAGATTTATATAGCACTTTTCTAGACACTCAAAGCGCTTCACAGCGAAGTGAGGACTCAACATTCATTCACTCCACATTCACACCTGGTAGTGGTAAGCTACATTTGTTGCCACAGCTGCCCTGGGGTAGATTGACGGAAGTGTGGCTGCAAGTTTGTGCCTACGGCCCCTCCGACCACCACCCATCATTCATTCACCAGTGTGAGCGGCACTGGGGGCAAGGGTAAAGTGTCCTGCCAGTGATTTGGATGGCAAGAGGCAGAGAGCGAACCTGCAACCCTCAAAGTCCTGGCACGGCGACTCTACCCACCACGCCATGCCGCCCCTACATCTGTCTTCTTGTCTCTCATAGTAGACTTAGACTTAGACAAACTTTAATGATCCACAAGGGAAATTGTTCCACACAGTAGTTCAGTTACAATGATGGAAAGTGTAAGGATGGAAAGGACAATGCAGGTATAAATCGACTAAATATAGCGATATAAAATATAACATATATACGATTTTGAGCAATAGGCAAAATAAAAAGTACAGTTACACTTTGAGTGTGAAACATTTTTTTGTGTGTGTATTAGGTCTTATAAGCGCAGTCAGGGTGTTGGGGGTTTCCAGTTTGGTGGCCAGAGGATTGCATCTCTGCTTTTTGCAGATGATGTGGTCCTGTTGGCTTTGTCAGGCTGGGACCTTCAGCGTTCCCTGGAGCGGTTTGCTGTCGAGTGTCACTCGGAAAAGAGTGAACTGAACCCTCCGAGTTGGTAGTGAAGTTCTGCCTTAAGTGGAACAGTTCAGGTATCACGGGGTCTTGTTCACGAGTGAGGGAAGAATGGAACGCGAGATTCACCGACGGGTTGGTCCAGCGTGATGCAATCACTGTTACCGGTCAGTCTACGTTCCTACCCTCACCTATGGTCACAATGTGCTTTGGGTAATGACCGAAAGGACAAGCTTGCGAATACAAGCGGCAGAAATTAGTTTCCTCCACAGAGATAGGGTGAGGAGCTCGGTAATCTGAGAGGGACTGCTGCCCCTTCACATCGAGAGGAGCCAGCTGATCGGGATCGGGCATCTACTACGGATGCCTGCTGTACGCCTCCCTGGTGAGGTGTTTCAAGCATGTCCAGCAGACCAAGGACACACTGGAGAAACTACAGTATATCTCACAGCTGGCCTGGGAATGGCTCGGTGTCTCCCCGGTGGAACTATAGGAGGTAACTGGGGACAGGGAAGTCTGGGCATCTCTGCTTAGACTGCTGCCCCCACGACCCGGACTCAGATAAGGGGTGAAAAATGGATGCATGGATGGTCTTATTAGTGCAGGAGTGCCTAATATTGTGACCCAGTGAATGTATATTTGATGGCCTAGTAACCTAGAGATGTGTGTAATGGATTCTACATCAGGTCTGGTAGACAAGTGCTATTACCCAGCATGAAGTCCTCTTCAAAGCAGTCCAAGCACCCTCATTGATAATGAATGAGCAATCCCCCGCCACCCCCCAACGTACTGGTCTTATTCAGTATTCATACTTGTCACTCATTGACAAAGAGGTGTTCCTTCCAGCCTTTTTCTGATAGCTTCTGTTGTTGAAAGTGAGAATAACACAGAGGAAGGATGTTTAAGTACCTTCGCGAACAAGCACTCTAAGAAGGCCTAATTGCGCACAAGCCCCTGCAAGAGAGCAAATGTCTTCGTTGTTGCCAGGTTTGTAAGAACAGTAGAAGAGGTAATGAGATTTATGAAGGGACTTTAGAGCGAGAAAGGACAAACACAAGGCGACGGAGCGGCTGAAATAGAAATAGAGCAGCGTGGGTCGACATCTCCAGGGGAGGGACAGAGCAGACAGGAGTGCTGAGGCAGCACGGCCAGATAAGTTCTATAGAGCGGAGAAAAGGCTAGATGAATGTGAACATGGGGTACAATGGCTAGGAAGGAGGCAGAATGGGGGTGCAAATGTGGTGAGAGTGGTGGAGCGCCGTTCGAGAGAGAAAAAAAAAAGAGACAAGACGCTGAAGAGGGTTTGCACAAAGGAACACAGATTGGAAACTAACAAGGAAGACTGTGCAAGCTGTGTTAATTAGCCATACATTAGTCTTTCATGGATCGTTGCAAGTATAGGATGAATCTATGCATATGAAAAACAAGACTTTTACAGATATCAGCTCCTGCAGAGTGACTGGCTTGGAGGAAAATGAGTTGAATGACAGCTGGCATGAGCACTGACAAGAGTATTATACAGTACACATACAGTATCTCTCTTTGTGTTGGTAGTCTTTTCCTATGGGGCAGAAAACGAAAGCAATTTTTCTTTTGTATTTTTGCATGCAGAAAACAATGTGACATTGGGGCACACATTAGGTTTACCTTCACTGAAGGTGTTGGGGAAGATGGCAATGAGCGAGGAGCGGTAAGTAGAGGCCATCTTCATACTATCAATCCATCCATTTTGTACCGTTTGCCACTCTTGGGGTCGCAGGGGCTGCTGGAGCCTATCTCAGCTGTATTCGGGCGAAAGGCGGGGTACACCCTGGACAAGTCACCACCTCATCGCGGGGCCAAAACAGACAACATTTACACTCACATTCACAGACTAGAATAGAATAGAATAGAATACAATACAATACAATACAATAGAATGCATTTTATTGTCACTATACACAGGTACAATGAGATTAAAAGCAACTCCATTATCAGTGTGACATTCTATAAATATGCAAAACATAGGAAAGAAAGAAAATAAAAATAGTGCAAAAAGAGGTAAGGTGCACAGTCCAGTCCTGAGAACGAATGTTCTGAATGTGTTGTTTAAATATTAGATAATAAACATTAGGGCTGTGAATCTTTGGGTGTCCCACGATTCGATTCAATATCGATTCTTGGGGTCACGATTCGATTCAAAATCGATTTTTTTTTTTCAATTCAATACGATTCTCGATTCAAAAACGATGTTTTCCCGATTCAAAAGGATTCTCTATTCATTAATACATAGGATTTCAGCAGGATCTACCCCAGTCTGCTGACATGCTGGCAGAGTAGTAGATTTTTGTAAAAAGCTTTTATAATTGTAATGGACAATGTTTTATCAACTGATTGCAATAATGTAAATTTGTTTTAACTATTAAATGAACTAAAAATATGACTTATTTTATCTTTGTGAAAATATTGGACACAGTGTGTTGTCAAGCTTATGAGATGCGATGCAAGTGTAAGCCACTGTGACACTATTGTTCTTTTTTTTCCTTTTTTTATAAATGTCTAATGATAATATCAATGAGGGAATTTTAATCACTGCTATGTTGAAATTGTAACTAATATTGATACTGTTGTTGATTATATTCATTTTTGTTTCACTACTTTTGGTTTGTTCTGTGTCGTGTTTGTGTCTCCTCTCAATTGCTCTGTTTATTGCAGTTCTGAGTGTTGCTGGGTCGGATTTGGTTTTGGAATTGGATTCCATTGTTATGGTATTGCTGTGTATTGTTTTGTTGGATTGGTTAATTAATTTTTTTTTTTTTTTTAAATACAATTTAAATTAAAAAAAAAAAAAAAAATCGATTTTTTTAAAAATGAGAATCGATTCTGAATCGCACAACGTGAGAATCGCGATTCAAATTCGAATCGATTTTTTCCCACACCCTTAATAAACATTATACTATATACATATATGCAGAAGCATTCAGACTGTGGGTGGAAAGTAAAAATTGCTCACAGAGAGGTGCGAAACTATAAAATCAGTGCCTATGAGAGTTCACCGTGGTAATGGCTTTAGGGAAAAAACTGTTCTTGAGTCTGTTTGTCTTAGACCTGATGACCCTGTAGCGACTTCCTGAGGGCAGCAGGTCAAACAGGTCAAAGCCAGGGTGGGAGCTGTCCTTGATAATGTTGGTAGCTATGCTGAGGCAGCGGGAGGTGTAAATGTCTGTCAGGGAGGGGAGAGGGCAGCCGATGATCCGCTGTGCTGCCTTTACCACTCTCTAGAGCAGGGGTCACCAACCTTTTTGAAACCAAGGGCTACTTCTTGGGTACTGATTACTGCGAAGGGCTACCAGTTAGATACACACTTAAATAAATTGCCAGAAGTAGCCAATTTGCTCAATTTACCTTTAACTCTGTTATTATTAATAATTAATGATATTTATCTTTGTGGAAACACTGATCATCTTAATGATTTCTCACAATAAATATATATAGAAACAGATAAATATCAATATGCAACACTTTATTTTTATATTTTCTCTAAGTGCACATTTTTCAAATTGAACATTTTCAAATGATCACTTCTAAGACAGTCTTGTGAAATCACAATATCCCATTTTAACTAGCGAGCCACTAACATTTTTTTTTAACAAATCATGAATTACTTTGCACCATGTTTGTACAAATAATAACTCATGTAAAATACAAAAGTAAACTCTCAAATTTTTAAATCATGTCACACTTTGAACTGGACACCAAATCTGTTATCTGTTTCTTTGTCAGTTAGTGGGAAGCCTGGCATTGCATGCTGTTAACTAGTGTGTTGTTCTCTGGTGTGTAACTTGACACTGCAACTCGGAGTGAGTCTTGCAGATGTGCATCAGTGAGGCGTGTTCTGTGTTTGTTCTTGATGAAGTTCATGTCAGAAAAGGCTGATTCACAAAGATATGATTTTTCCTCATTGTTTGCGGAACCTTCTTAATCTTTTGGACATATTTTCACAGCAATCTGGCCTTAAGGTTAATTATGATAAATGTAAAATGTTAAGGATCGTAAATCTAAAGGGAACGTCCTTTCGAATGGAATGCAAAGTGCCTGTTTTGTGGACAGATGGACCAGTTAACATACTTGGTGTTGTTGTCCCAGAAAATCTGGAAGATCTAGGCTCAGTAAATTATGATAATCGACTAAGAAAGCTGGACAAAATTATGCAATTATGGAAAGGGAAATCCCTAACCTTGTATGGTAAAATGTCTATTGCCAACTCGTTAATTATTCCTCAATTTATTTATTTGTTTTTGTCATTACCAGCTCCATCACAAAACTTTTTTAAGATTTATGAGCGGAGGGTCTTCGATTTTGTCTGGAACGGCAAACCAGAAAAGATTAAAAGAAAGGTTTTGTACAAAGAGTATGAATATGGGGGCCGGAACTTCTCAACCTTGAAGCTATGTGCCTGTCTTTAAAAGCATCAATTGTTCCAAAGATGTATTTAAACATTGAGTGGTACACAAATGTCCTGTTGGACAAAAAACATGTACTGTATCAAAAGAAATTGTATCCTTTTTTACAAGTGATCCCCTCCCAGAGAGTCTGCTGGGAAACATGGCGGGGTTCATATAGGAAACAATCCACTCATAGTGGTGTTTTCAATTTTATGTGCCAGAAAAAAGAGACGATATTTTGCAGCAGTTAATATGAATGAACTCTAATATTGTAATAGATGGAAAGCCTTTCTTTTGGAAAAATGTGTTTGAAAGAGGAATCATTTTTGTCAATGATATTATCAATGAGAATGGTCAAATTATGAAGTATGATGAATTTAGAGCTATGTATGGTGATGCTTGCTCAAGCTTTTCATTTTATCAACTAACTGGAGTAATTGGGAAAAGATGGAAACAAATAATTAATTATGGAACTACTAAATTATTAGTTTGTAAACCTCTAATAAGAAATTCTAGTTGGCAAAAAGGAACTAAAATAAATAGAAAAATATATAATTTTTATTTAATAAAGAAATCTTTGAAGGCTGCCTCATACAACACAAATGGAAAATGGGAGGACTTTTTTGACTGCCCGTTGCCATGGGATGCCATATTCAAACTAATCTATAAAACCACTATCGATGTGCAAAATCGTTATTTTCAAATTAAAATTATTTATAAGTTCTTACCCACAGGGAAAATGTTAAAATTATGGAATATGACAGAGTCAGATGATTGCCGATTTTGTTGTCAGGAGCCTGAATCCACCCTGCATTTGTTTTGGTATTTTCATATTGTGTCTTTGTTTTGGGTGGAAGTTGAAAAAATGTGTTTAAGGATCGGTTTGTTTATGAAGCTTAATGTGGTTTCTGTTATTTTAGGAGAGTTCATTGACAATCATGATTTAGTCAATTTAATTATAGTACTCGGTAAAATGTTTATTTTTAAGGCCAAAATCAGATATTCACTTAGTATTACTTTCTTTAAAACATTTATTCAGTATTTTCTAACTTTAGAAAGTTACATGGTTGAAAACGATAATGATGCCAAAAAACATTTAAAAAAAAGATGAGAAGTCCTCAAAGGCTTATTTTGAAAGTATAATTATGTTTATAGATTATATGATATCTGTTGTTGTGTTCCCTAATTTGAGTGACCTGGACATAATCTGGACTGTACATAAATGCTTATTTTGAAAATGTAATTTTGTTTATAAATTATATGCAATCTGTTGTGTTCCCTAATTTTTTTCTGTGTACATGAATGAAGGTGTGTGTTGCTGAGTCCGACTTGGACATTATCTGGACTGGGCCTGGTTTAAAAAAACCTTTAAACAAATCTAATTTCATTGACAACCTGGTCTGTTGAAGATAAGGCCCTTTTTTAAAAAATAAAATAAAATAAGATAAATAAATAAATAACATTTTCTTGGATAAAAAAGAAAGTAAAACAATATGAAAATAATTACATAAAACATAGTAATTAATGAAAATGTTAGTGGACCAGCAGCCTATACAATCATGTGTGCTTCAGGGACTGTGTCCCTTGCAGATGTGTTGTCTATGTTGTGGGAACCAGAATATTAGTAGCAGAAAGAAATAACCCCTTTTGTGTGAGTGGATGTGGATGAGTGTGCATGGGGGGGAGGGGGGGTTGTTTGGGTTGATGCACTGATTGAAAGTGTATCTTGTGTTTTTTCTATGTAGATTTAATTAAAAAAAAAATATATATATATATATATATATATATATATATATATATATATATATATATATATATATATATTTTTTTTTTTTTTTTTATTTTATTTTTTAGAACAGGCCCGCGGGCGACTCATCTGGTCCTTACGGGCGACCTGGTGCCCGCGGGCACCGCGTTGGTGACCCCTGCTCTAGAGCCTCTCCTTGTCTGCAATGGTGCAGCTGCTGTACCATGCTATGGTGTAGCTGCCATACCATTATGTGATGCATTATGTCAGCAGGCTCTCAATGGATGAGCGGTAGAAGGTCAGCAGCAGGTTGGAGTCCAAGTTGTACTTCTTGAGGACTCTTAGGAAGTGCAGCCGCTGCTGAGCCTTCTTAGTGATAGCTTAGTGTGTTTCCTGAAGTCGACGACAATCTTCTTGGTTTTCTTGGTGTTCAGAGCAAGGTTGTTCTCTGAGCACCAGTCTGCCAACTTCCGGACCTCCTCTCTGTAGGCTGCCTCGTCCCCCTTTGAGATGAGTCTATTTAGTGTTGCCAATCAGCCTATCCCCAGGTGCATGTCTTTGGAGGTGGGAGGAAGCCGGAGTACTAGTTATTTATTAAATGCAATATTGTTTCTCACCTTCTTTATCAAAGTACTGGTATTTGCAACTTTATTTGGCCCCGTAGCAGCTTATTTTGGTGTTGAAGGAAAATCACAGGAAATGATTTACCCAAGCATGGAATTTTTTGTTTAGGCGCTCGAGTCCGCTGGAGCAGGCAAACTAGTTTGCTACGTGCAACGTTTTTGCTGTATGATAACAGAGACCATATATGCAAACAAAGGCAACATTTTGGAGAGAATATTTGGTCAAAACCCAAATCATAAGAAAACGTACCACTGTACACCTTCCAATTTAACCTTTAACCTCAAATAATGACATTCTGAATTAGACATCATTTAAAATGTATTGTAAGTACCTATTGGTAATAGGGCTGTGAATCTTTGGGCACCACATGATTCGATTCGATTTGATTGTTTCATTCGATTCAGAATCGATTCTCGATTCAAAATCAATACTTTTTAATAACATTGAATGCCCGTTCAAAGATGAACTACATTCCTCCATGAAATATATAAAGAGCTGTGATAAATTTTGTATATTACTTAAAATTCAACCCAAACATTTAATAAAGTCAAATACAAACAAGGCAACAAGAGAAGTATCACCCACTACTCTTTTCTAAAATAAATCTGTATAGCAGATATGCACATCTACATCAACAATATGATTTGCCAGGAGAGATTTATATAAAAAAAATATTGATTTTTGTTTCTTTAATAGTTTAAGAATCGTTAAATGTAAGAACCGTGATTAATTCCAAACATCTATTTTTTGACAGCCCTAATTGTTACTGTCAGAAAAGTATTCATATAACAATAGGTTTGCAAGACCTTGCATTGTGAGGTAGTTTTTATATTTTGCCCCATTCGTTTGTCTCAGAGTGGTCTCAAAAAACAAAGAAAAATCTCTGCAGTCCGGTTTTACACAAGTGCAAACTACAAAGAGGTGAAATTAATACTTACCAACGATGTCCATTAAAAGAAGTATTGTAATGTTTGTAAATGCATATATTTTTTTATTAAAGGGGCTGTTTGCAACTTGCTCCACCAACCAGTTTAGTGGTTTAACAGATCATATATGTTAAAAATGTTTATACATCTCACAGTTACTAATTAGATTGAATAAACACTGTTTGTAGTTTTGAGGAATTAGTCTGGCCAAAATAGCTGTTACTTACCTGTCTCGCACACACGTACATGCCTGCAGCGCATGCACATACAGAAAAACAGTCCAAGAGAACTAACAATTTGCAGTCAAGTTGTTGTTATGATAGAAAATACTTACAATGATAGCCAACGTTTGTAGCTAAACTTTGCTAAATTGCTATCATTAGTTTAGATCACCGGTGTCTGGCCCGCCACATTGTTTTATGTGGCCCGCGAAAGCGTGTAAATAATATGCGTTAATAAAATGCTTAATCTTTTCTTACTAAATATAGTTGTTATTTCCCTTGTAACATTAAAAATCATGTACTGTATGCAATTGCAAATCTTTTAAATTTCAATATTATCAAAATCAAAATATTATATTATCATGTATTCCAAAAATATTTTTTTGTTAAAATAAAGACAAATACTGTACATAAATATCTGCTTGACTTATGATTTCAAAACAAATTATCAATCAAATTGTAAATAAATAATGATAAATGGGTTATACTTGTATAGCGCTTTTCTACCTTCAAGGTACTCAAAGCGCTTTGACAGTATTTCCACATTCACCCATTCACACACACTTTACACTTTCACACACTGATGGCGGGAGCTGCCATGCAAGGCGCTAACCAGCAGCCATCAGGAGCAAGGGTGAAGTGTCTTGCCCAAGGACACAACGGACGTGACTAGGATGGTTGAAGGTGGGGATTGAACCCCAGTAACCAGCAACCGTCCGATTGCTGGCACGGCCACTCTACCAACTTCGCCACGCCGTCCCCAATTTTTTTAAAATTGTAGACAATTGTACGGTTAAATTCCGCCGACTGAGTTTTTTACCGTAAAATCAACTTTGGTACTGTTTTTTTCCATATACAGTAAGACACTAAAACATTAAAAACAAACACAAAAAACATTAAAACAACAAGATTTTACGGTAAAAAACAAACAAACAGGCAGCTCTGTTGCTTGAATTTTACCGCTAAAAACAGTGGTATTGTTTCTCCATTCCATTCCATTTATTAAATTTTTCATATGCTGTAAAAAAAAACACTGCTTTTACTGTAAAATTCTGATGACTGAGTTGCAAGTTTTTAAAGTAAAATTTTAATATTTATTTTGCAGCTTATGTAAAAAAATATATTGTTAATATATTATATATATTCACATGTATATTCTTATGTTACTCATTGTTAAAAGCGTCTCTCTGAGGGCAACCATAACTGCGATGTGGCCCTCAATGAAAACGAGTTTGACACCCCTGGTTTAGAAATATTACCTGCTGAGAGCTGGAAGAGGTCCACCTACCATACTTTGGGAATTTAGCAAAAAAAAGGCCATTTAATTTAGTCCACATTTGTAACATGGGGTTACAGCATGACATCATGTAAACACAGCTTGAATAAATCATTAATAATATGCACTGATCCAGGATGCATAATTAAGTAGAGGTCATAAAATCATTTGTCTCATGAGAATAACATTTTTAAATATATGTAAATATATGCTGTATACCATTAAAGCTCCTCGACTAAAGAGCTCACTTTTCTTGTGTGATTCCTGCTACTGTCAGACTTGTACAGCAACGACCTTCTGACTGCACCATTGTTGCTGTCCTTTCCTTCTCCCCACAGAAGTGTCACGTAAGCGTGCGGTACTCTTTCCATGCCGACAGTCGCTTGAAGGTCTCAAACCTTCTGCTCTACTGCTCATTGGGATGTGCATTTAGAAATTAAAGCTTATATGTGTACATTCTTTCTCTGTCCCTGTGTTCTTCAACCGACACTGTCAGTCTTGTGACCTTTTCAATATCGTCTTCCTGGCTTCAGCTTGTTGCAGCTCTTGCCCGATGAGAGCTAACCTTTCGAGTCTACAAATGTAGTTTGTTCCTCGGATGTCCACCTCATCCTAACTGATTCATATTAGCATGCGTATGAGTCTCTTTCTTGTGGCTTTTGTAGAATGGCTCCTAAATGCCACCTGTCTGATCATGTGTTCTCCAGGTGAATAAAAAGGAGCTCTGCCGCCTGTCTGGGGATCCCACACTGGACATACGGGACCCTCTGTTGTCCAGCCTACTGAGGCGTGGGGCGCGCAGACGTGCAGGCCCGACGGCGCCCCCTGCGGCGATTGTACCAGTGACCATGGGGATGGCCGACTGTGTGGACAGCTGCACCCAAACAGACATCAGTTTCCAACATATGTTGACTTTGGGCAAAAGCAGACAGCATCCTTGCGGAGCTCCGCCTCCACCAAACCCTCCGCCCTCGCCTCCTCTACCCCCACTACTGGAGCCATATCTACTCAATGAACTGTCAGTCACGTAACATGCGCTCACATTTGAGCTGACTTTTTATTTTTGTTCATCTAACAATCCTTTCAGTTTCCTAGAGCCCGTGTACTACGACCCCGCCGACTACTTTGACATCACTCAGCACGACGTCGACAGGCAGGATGAGCTGGAATATGAGGTGAGGGAGGCTCAGACTTTGAACAGGAAGTTGCTGAGCTGTTTTTTTCCATAACCTTCCTATAGGAGGTGGAACTGTACAAGTCTCGTCAGCAGGATAAACTGGGACTGACCGTCTGCTACAGAACAGACGATGAGGAGGATCTCGGGATATATGTCGGCGAGGTGGGGATGTCAACTTCATGAGGCTGTGACTCACACACAGTTTGTGTAAGAAAACCTTTACTGTTTTCATCCAGGTGAACCCAAACAGTATTGCTGCTATGGATGGACGCATTCGCAAGGGGGACAGAATACTTCAGGTGCAAAAACACACAACAGATGCATGAATTTTGAATGAATGTGTACTGAGGGAGAGTGTAGACGTAGTAGCTCTATGATTTATTATATACATACACTATATATATAATAAAACATTATAATATTAATTAAACAACAGGGGGATGGAGTGTGATGAAATCCAAGGGGGTGTATGGTGTGAGACTATGTGTAGGAATTAATGAGTGTGTTACCGGGAGTGTTGAGTGAGGAAGAAGACAAGTCCAAAAGGGGCCAGGCAGAAGAAGGTCCGTAACACAAGCGGGAGGTCCGTGGGGCTGGAGAGAGATGTCGAGAGGTCCGTGTCCAAAGCGGGGGTCGAGGATCGAGGGAGTTAGTCTGGAATCCAAAAGGGAAAACAAACAAGGAAGACGAGAAGCACAGCTGGACACGTGGAACAAAGGCAGACTGCAGAAAGGACAACAAGGGAAAACACGAGGCCAAATAAACACAACCGTGGAGATTGCAGATAGCAAAGCAAGGTTGCATAGAGCTGGATGATAGCTTACAGTACTCAACAGAAGACTACGTTCTGGCCCGGGATAGCAGGTTGAGCAGGCTTATCAAGGTGGGTCTCATTATCAGCTCCAGGTGTGCTGATTGCCGGCGATTGATTGCAGCTGCTTGCGGCCGCCGTTCTGACGTGCGCCCGGGCCATGACAGACTGTTAGATATATTATAGCAATACTTTGACCACAAACAGTTTACCTTCAATGACAGATACGTAATATCCTCCTGCAAGCCAGCATCAACAAATCCCTGCACATTTTGGCCATTCAGTGTCATTTTCGCCAGTCAGATTTGTCTCTGAGCGGCACTCAAACACGCATGTTAACAGTCTAATCCAAATGTACTGGTATGTTTGTTTCTTGTGTAGACAAAGCAGGAACAGCAAAGTGTAACAATATATCAACGCTTTTGTGTGACAGTACTATGGAGAAGGAGACGGCACTGAGACAAAGGCGTCGATAGTATGAGACGTGTTTATTAAACACAAGGAAGTGGAGTACGTAATTAATCCAAAAAAGTATGTTGTGTTTAACTGAGTGTTACCGGGAGTTGTTTGAAGGTGCGTGTTGAGCGAGATGCGGAAGTCCAGGGAGGGCAAGGCAAACTAGGAGATCGGTGGGCAAGCAAGAGGTCAAAGGCAGGAGCGAGTGTCAAGGTCCGTGTCCAGGCGAGAGGTCGAGACCTGGGAAGGCAGCCAGGGAGCCAGAGGGAATTCGGGGAGATGAGACACACAACTCGAAACCAGGAAATGGGGGAACACTGCGGGATGACGACACAGGACACAAAACGATGAGCACAGAGGAGGGGAAACACAGAGGGAGCGAATGCACATAGGGAGAGAGCTAGAGACGTGTAGGCTTACAGTACTGAGACAGGTAGCTACGTTCTGGCACTGGAAAGCAGGACATGCTGGCTTATGAAGGAAGTGGAGTCCTCATCAGCGTCAGGAGTGTTGATTTCAGATTGCCTGCAGCCGCAAAGAGGCGCGGCTGTGGCAGGAGGGGAACGCCCATGGGCGTGTCCATAGGCGCGCTCAGAGGAGCGCAAAGATGAATGAGAGGTGGCAGGAGCCTGAGCCGTAACACTTTATTGATCAAACGGCACATTTGTCATCCTCCCACTTACTGTACCCCCTGTCTACAATGTCTACTGCAATCATTATGAAATACATGACAAATGTTTTTTTTTAATGCATTCTAACACATAAATAAACGTCAGCTTACAATGGTGCCAATGGGAGGTCCTCTATTCCGCCCATAAAACCCAATAAATAACCGTCCAAAAACTGCCAACAATACTCCATTTACATTTTGTGACTTGAATATTAACCAAGTAATAGTGATATCGTTATTATAAGCGATAATGCAGACAAACTATTTATGGCGGTGCAGTGATCAATAGCTTGGGTGCCTATGTTGACATGATCGGTCAGCTGCTTTCTCGCTTCCCTGCTTCTGGAAGTTTATTGTAGATGATAAATCATGCCTCTCACCTGGATAGTAGAAGGATGAGGATGTAATCCGACAACTTGGTACACTTTGACAGCCAAAATGTTGAAAAACGACACAAAAAGACGCATGGTTTCATTTCCCTTCATCTAAACGGGAATATAACAAGATTCGATCAGTCGGCATCCTAATGACAGCAGACATTGTACGGTAAGTGATGTTATTTTATGATGTTTGTTGGCTTTCATGAAGTCTGCAGTGAGTTGGGAAAATTGGGAATGTTGGGATGTGTTTTTAAAAAGAATGCGTCACTAATTCCTAAAATGACCACAAGACCTAAATATTACATGCTGATTTGAATGTGCCCGTTACTACATTTCATATATACTTACAGCATGTATACAAAACTTTGATAGGGGTGTTTAGATGTTCTTTTAAGGGCTTTGTAGGCAGATTAGTGCGCCTCCCATAGGCTCCATTGTAAGCGGACTTTTGATCGCCTTTATTTAGTATTTATAATGCATAAAAAAAGAAAAACATGTGTTCTTGCCTTACATAAGGATTGTGAATTATAGGCAACATTTTTTTTTTTTAAAGTGCAGTTCCCCTTTAAGGACTTTTGATTTCCCGATCGTTTGTGAGGGCACCAAAGGGACTTGTTGGAAGAGCAGCGCACAGAGGAATGTTCAGCTTGGTGTCGTTGTTGTTTTGGCTTGTAATTAAAGAGACAGTTGATTCATCACCTCCTTGTTATGTTTGTTTGATACACAGTACTGTATAGCACTTTATATTGTGTTCAAAATGTACAAATCTTAACTGAAATATGTACTTTTGTCGAGGCTGGAAGCCATTATTTATATTTACATTATTTCTTATGGAGACATTTGCTTCACTATACGGGCTTTTGGATTTAGGAACCCTGTTCAAGTTCCAATTAAGTTTGTAAATCAAAATACCACTGTACTCAAAACAGTACAGTATGTGCTTTTAGTGCCATCAAGTGTCCACTTTTCTAAAATGAGTAAAATATCAATACAGCATATGTTTTCCAAGGTGTTGCTGTTGAGGTTATGGTTTCAAGGACCACTTAAAACATTGATAACAAGTTCATAAAATCACAAGTTGATTAAATGTCATTAGAAAAAAAATAAGCAGAAACTTTTGCTGCAACTTTTTGGGAAAAAGCTGCTGCAAATTCAGGCATTTTAGGCTTCAATCATCACAAAAAAGCTTGTCCTGGAGGGACTGGTTATTCTGTTTTGATAAATGAAATGTTTACTGTAGTATATTAGCCCACTTCATCATACTGAAGCTTCCTCCTAGGTTTTTGGTTTCTTTTAACAGCAACATGAGAAGGAGGAAAATAAACCGCTTGCCGCACTGCAGTTCTACTGTACACAACCCAAAATGGCAATCACAATCATTAAAACACAGCTAAATACAGAACGGTGGCTCTCATTTAGATTGTGCAGGTGGCCCTCATGTTGTGAGGGCATGAATACATATACAGCATATGATATAACTTTACTGTCATGATTGTTATCAACAAGCCACTGATATATTCCTCTAGATAATGTTTCCATAAATCTGGCACTGGTACTGAACTAAAGATGTCTTGCTCTCCTTCTGTCAGATCAATGGAGTGGACGTCCAGGACAGAGAGGAGGCGGTTGCTATCCTCACCAGAGAGGACAGCACTAATGTCTCCTTGCTCCTCACACGACCTGAGATAGAGGTGAGGAAATTGGATAGGTGGTCCAGGGGGAGCGAGCTATACAAGGCTCAGTCTGGGCATGCTGAGCTAAAAATATATTATTGTCCTTTATCTTCTTCGTTGCCACAAGTTAAGAGGTTTTCTTAATGCTTCATAAGCCAGTTAACTCGTCATGTGCTCAGGAAATTGTAAGGACGTATGTGCAGAGTGCAGACACAAACAGTGGATCTGGAAAGTATTCACAGCGCTCCATTTTTTCCACATTTTATGTTACAGCCTTATTGCAAAATTGAATACATGTATTTTTGTCCTAAAACAGCTACAGACAATTCGC
>NC_084737.1:37212571-37255071 GCF_033978785.1 Entelurus aequoreus | reverse complement strand
ATACCACAAGCATGGCACACCTACTTTTGGGCAGTTTTGCCCATTCCTCTTTGCAGCATCTCTCAAGCTCCATCAGGTTGGATGGGAAGCGTCGGTGCACAGCCATTTTCAGAAATAAGATCTCTCCAGATATTCAAGTCTGGGCTCTGACTGAGCCCCTCAAGGGCATGTCCAGAATTGTCTTGAAGCCCTTATTTTGATATCTTGGCTTTGTATTTAAGGTTGGTGTCCTGCTGAAAGATGAACCGCCCCAGTCTGAGTTCAAGGGCGCGCTGTAGCACGTTTTCATCCAGGATGTCTCTGTAAATTGCTGCATTCATCTTTCCCTTTATCCGGACTAGTCACCCAGTTCCTGCCGCTGAAAAACATCCCCACAGCATGATGCTGCCACCATGGTTAATTGTAGGGATGGTATTGGCCTGGTGATGAGCAGTGCCTGGTTTCCTCCAAACATGATGCCTGGCATTCACACCAAATAATTCAATCTTTGTCTTATATATATATATGTATATATACAGTATATATAAAGTGCATGTTGGCCAACTTTTTACGAACAAATGGCTTCTGGCCGCTATACTATACAGGCCTGTTTGGTGGATTGCTGCAGAGATGGCTGTCCTTCTGGAAGGTTCTCCTCTCTCAACAGAAGAATGCTGTAGCTCTGACAGAGTGACCATCAGGTTCTTGGTTACCTCCCTGACTGGGGCCCTTCAACCCCGATTGCTCAGTTCAGCCAGCTCTATTTAGGAAGAATCCTTGTGGTTTCATACATCTTCCATTTAGGGATGATGTGCTCATTGTGACCAGCAGATATTTTTCCATACCTTTCTGTAATTGTGTGCCTTAAGAAAATCCTGTCTCAGAGGTCTTAAAACAAATCCTTTGAATTCGTTCTTGGTTTGTGCTCTGCCATGCACTGTCAAGTGTGGGACCTTATACATAAACATGTGTGTGCCTTTCCAAATAATTTCCAATCAACTGACTTTACCACAGGTGGACTCCAATTAGGCCGTAGGAACATCTCAAGGATGATTAGTTGAAAAAGGATGCACCTGACCTTACTTTTGAGCATCATGACAAAGGCTGTGAATACTTATGCACATGTGATTTCTTTGTTTTTTATTTCCAATAAAGTTGCAAAAAATTATCATTAACTTTAGAATTTGATGCTAGCAACACGTGACAAAGAAGTTGAGAAAGGTGGAAATAAATACTGATAAAGTTGAGGAATGCTCATCAAACACTTATTTGGAACATCCCACAGGTGAACAGGCAAATTGGAAACAGGTGGGTGCCATGATTGGGTATAAAAGTAGATTCCATGAAATGCTCAGTCATTGACAAACAAGGATGGGGCGAGGGTCACCACTTTGTCAACAAATGCGTGAGCAAATTGTTGAACAGTTTAAGAAAAACCTTTCTCAACCTGCTATTGCAAGGAATTTAGGAATTTCACCATCTACGGTCCGTAATATCATCAAAGGGTTCAGAGAATCTGGAGAAATCACTGCACGTAAGCAGCTAAGCCCGTGACCTTCGATCCCTCTTGCTGTACTGCATCAACAAGCGACATCAGTGTGTAAAGGATATCACCACATGGGCTCAGGAACACTTCAGAAACCCACTGTCAGTAACTACAGTTGGTCGGTACATCTGTAAGTGCAAGTTAAAACTCTCCTATACAAGGCGAAAACCGTTTATCAACAACACCCAGAAACGCCGTCGGCTTCGCTGGGCCTGAGCTCATCTAAGATGGACTGATACAAAGTGGAAAAGTGTTCTGTGGTCTGACGAGTCCACATTTCAAATTGTTTTTGGAAACTGTGGACGTCGTGTCCTCCGGACCAAAGAGGAAAAGAACCATCCGGATTGTTATAGGCGCAAAGTTGAAAAGCCAGCATCTGTGATGGTATGGGGGTGTATTAGTGCCCAAGACATGGGTGACTTACACATCTGTGAAGGCACCATTAATGCTGAAAGGTACATACAGGTTTTGGAGCAACATATGTTGCCATCCAAGCAACGTTACCATGGACGCCCCTGCTTATTTCAGCAAGACAATGCCAAGCCACGCGATACATCAACGTGGCTTCATAGTAAAAGAGTGCGGGTACTAGACTGGCCTGCCTGTAGTCCAGACCTGTCTCCCATTGAAAATATGTGGCACATTATGAAGCCTAAAATACCACAACGGAGACACCCGGACTGTTGAACAACTTAAGCTGTACATCAAGCAAGAATGGGAAAGAATTCCACCTGAGAAGCTTAAAAAATGTGTCTCCTCAGTTCCCAAACGTTTACTGAGTGTTGTTAAAAGGAAAGGCTATGTAACACAGTGGTGAACATGCCCTTTCCCAACTACCTTGGCACGTGTTGCAGCCATGAAATTCTAAGTTAAAGGCCTACTGAAATTATTTTTTAAAAATTTAAACGGGGATAGCAGATCCATTCTATGTGTCCTACTTGATCATTTCGCGATATTGCCATATTTTTGCTGAAAAGATTTAGTAGAGAACATCGACGATAAAGTTTGCAACTTTTGGTCGCTGATAAAAAAAAAGCCTTGCCCCTACCGGAAGTAGCATGACGTCACAAGCTGGAGTGCTGCTCACATTTCCCTATTGTTTACACCAGCAGCGAGAGAGATTCGGACCGAGAAAGTGACGATTACCCCATTAATTTGAGCGAGGATGAAAGATTTGTGGATGAGGAAAGTGAGAGTGAAGGACTAACGTGCAGTGCAGGGCGTATCTTTTTTTCGCTCTGACCGTAACTTAGGTACAAGGGCTCATTGGATTCCACACTTTCTCCTTTTTCTATTGTGGATCACTGATTTGTATTTTAAACCACCTCGGATACTATATCCTCTTGAAAATGAGAGTCGAGAACGCGAAATGGACATTCACAGTACATCGGCGAAACACTTTAGCTATGGAGCTAACGTAATAGCATCGGGCTCAAATGCAGATATAAACAAAATAAATAAATCCCTGACTGGAAGGATAGACAGAAAATCAACAATACTATTAAACCCTGGACATGTAAATACACGGTTAATGCTTTCCAGCTTGGCGAAGATTAACAATGCTGTTGCTAACGACGCCATTGAAGCTAACTTAGCAACCGGACCTCACAGAGCTATGATAAAAACATTAGCGCTCCACCTACGCCAGCCAGCCCTCATCTGCTCATCAACACCCATGCTCACCTGCGTTCCAGCGATCGACGGAAGGACGAAGGACTTCACCCGATCATACGTGCGGTCGGCGGCTAGCGTCGGCTAGCGTCGGCTAGCGTCGGCTAGCGTCGGCTAGCGTCGGCTAGCGTCGGCTAGCGTCGGCTAGCGCGTCTGCTATCCAAGTAAGTCCTCCTGGTTGTGTTGCTGCTATCCAAGTAAGTCCTCCTGGTTGTGTTGCTGCAGCCAGCCGCTAATACACTGATCCCACCTACAACTTTCTTCTTTGCAGTCTTCATTGTTCATTAAACAAATTGCAAAAGATTCACCAACACAGATGTCCAGAATACTGTGGAATTTTGAGATGAAAACAGAGCTTTTTTGTATTGGATTCAAAGGTGTACCAATACTTCCGTTTAACTAGTGACGTCACTCGCATACGTCATCATACAAAGACGTTTTCAACCGGAAGTTTAGCGGGAAATTTAAAATTGCACTTTATAAGTTAACCCGGCCGTATTGGCATGTGTTGCAATGTTAAGATTTCATCATTGATATATAAACTATCAGACTGCGTGGTCGGTAGTAGTGGGTTTCAGTAGGCATTTAATTATTATTTGCAAAAAAAAATTAAGTTTATGAGTTTGAACATCAAATATCTTGTCTTTGTAGTGCATTCAATTGAATATGGGTTGAAAAGGATTTGCAAATCATTGTATTCAGTTTATATTTACATCTAACACAATTTCCCAACTCATATGGAAACGGGGTTTGTATATCCTTATCTAATTCTTTCTTTTTTTTTGTCTTGTCCAGCCACTAAGGCAAATCATATTGTTGATGTAGATGCCCATATCTGCTGTACAGATTTACTTTACAAAAGAGAAGTGTGGGATACTTCTGTTGTTGCCTTATTTGTATTTGACTTTATTAAATGGATTTATATTAATATTTGGCGGAGTCAGGCCGGAGCAGGAGGGGATAGAAAGAAGAAAAAAGGGAAGACAGAGGGGGAAATTGCAGGGACAAAAGGGGATAAGACAGAGAGAGGAAAAAACAACAACAACAACAACAGAACAGCATTAGCTAATACAACTATACGCAAAATGATAGCAAAGAAGAAGTTAATGAAAAAAATATTAATAACACAGAAATGACCATGAACATTATTGCACTACAAATGGAGCAATACAAATACCAATAGAAATAACACTATTAAAAATGAATAATAATAATAATTACCTCAATTATCAACAATACAATTGTTTCAAATGCAACATAATATCGACATCAATTCCCTTTGATTGCAGAAAGTTGACCACTTGCTTCTCTGTTGAGGCAGCGACCATATCATCTGGTTCTCCTCTGTTGTCAACTGCTTTTGCACAGGATCGAGGATTGATGCGTAGTCCTGCTGTTGTCTTGCTGGTTTGTTTATGAAGCTTTACGTGGTTTCTGTTACTTTAGGAGAGTTCATTGACAGTCATGATTTAGTCAATTTAATTATAGTACTCTGTAAAAGGTTTATTTTTAAGGCCAAAAATAGATATTCACTTAGTATTACTTTCTTTAAAACATTTATTCAGCATTTTTTAACTTTAGAAAGTTATATGGTTGAAACCGATAATGATGCCAAAAAACATAAAAATAGATAGGAAGTTCTCAAATGTTTATTTTGAAAATGTAATTTTGTTTACAGATTATATGCAATCTGTTGTTGTGTTCCCTAATTTTGAGTGTACATAAATGAAGGTGTGTGGTGCTGAGCCCGACCGGGACATAATCTGGACTGGACCTGGCTTTAAGAACCCTTTAAACAATCAAATTTCTACGGAGCCCCTAAAGGGACATGGATGTTTTGCGAGATCTCGCAAAAGGTTTTTTTCCTATGTCAGTGAACCGCAAGTAAAACAGACACAGCGATGGAGGAGTGGGAGCATGCGGGAGCCTACCCATCATCTGTGCTCTGTTGTGGGACCATAATACGATTTGATCTCTTTATAAGTTAGGCCAATACTAAAATAGAAATCAATAAACTTCTCCCACGGATGATGGGTAGGCTCCTCCATCGCTGTGTCTGTTTTACTTCCGGTTCACTGACGTAGGAAAAAAAAACTTTTGCAAGATCTATTCTCCTTCAAAACCGCACTAAAAGAACACCTCCAGGCAGCTACAACCCAAGCCTAACCCCCTCCTCTCACCACATCCCACCTCCCCGGATTGTAAATAATCAAATGTATATACTTGTTCTTATGCTTTCTGAGCTCACTATGTTCACCGCTCGCTGTACATATCCTACGAAGTGAGACCTACACTGTTACAATGTCCATTTCTCAGATGATAAACTTGTTGATGACTGAAATACGCTGATAGCAACCCAACCTAACCCCCCCCCCCTCCCCCATCCTGTGTGCTTCAGGGACTGTATTCCTTGCAGACTGCATTGATATATGTTGTAGGAACCAGAATATTAATAACAGAAGAAAACAACCCTTTTGTGTGAATGAGTGTGAATGAGTTAGAATGAGTGTAAATGGGGGTGGAGGGATGGCGGGAGGGAGTTTTTGGGTTTGTGCACTAATTGTAAGTGCATCTTGTGTTGTTTGTGTTGATTTAATAATTAAAAAAATAAAAACACTTCAAAAATATTCATAATGTCCCCAGGGCTCTGCTGTGTAAGTGCAGGCTGGTTTTAAAGATAATGTACATGTCATTGTAGTACATCAAAAAAAACACTATGATAACAGAGGTGTAATGCCACCAAGTCAGCTGTGGATGCTTTTACAGGCTTCTGATTGGACCAAATGTGCATGACAGCAGGTGTATGTGTTTGTGTGTACACATTGACAGTTTTGAAACTACACTTGAGTGGATGGAGATGGTTTGTGCGGGCGTGGTCTGAATCTAGTCTTATGTTGCGCCCAAAAAAAGTGTAATGTGTTTGTAGCGTCCATCTTAGTTTTACTTTTTATGACCAAATTTTCGAGGTGTTTAAATAGCCATGCAAAATTGCTAATGCTAATCAGAAGCATGTTTATGGTAAATTAAATGTAAATTAACATTGAGCTAGCACATATTGAAAAGTGGAGCCTTACTGTACTTTCAAGTGTTTTCTATCAGGCGATAAGGTGACACTATCAGACGTTTTCACTCCGGAGCCAGTCCTCGAAAAATGATGGTTTCAGGCCAGCCAGAATACCATTTCCGTGTGGATGCAAGGCTGGATAGAAAACAAGATAAAACAACTGAAGAGCACATTTATTATTAGGTCATTTTCAAATGTTAAATAAAAAAGTGTTTATATTATTAAACAAATTAACATGTATTGACACACAGAAAAGTAGTGAAAATTGGTATCGTTGAGTACCAGTTTTTTGTGTTTTGTCAAATCACCATGGAATTTGGCACACATCTTGAAGGGCTTGTCCGTAGGCACCGATCTACATTTCTGCCAGTGGGTGCTCGGTGTGTGTGTGTGTATTAGTGTTTTCCCTATACCAATATGTTGGTACCGGTACCGGTACCAAAAGTATTTTGGTACTTTTCGGTACTTTTCTAAATAAAGGAGACCACAAAAAATGTCATTATTGGCTTTATTTTAACAAAAAAATCTTAGGGTACATTAAACATATGTTTATTATTGCAATTTTGTCCTTAAATAAAATAGTGAACATACTAGACAACTTGTCTTTTAGTAGTAAGTAAACAAACAAATGCTCCTAATTTAGCTGCTGACGTATGCAGTAACATATTGTGTCATTTATCTTTGTATTATTTTGTCAACATTATTAAGGACAAGTGGTAGAAAATGAATTATTTATCTACTTGTTAATTTACTGTTAATATCTGCTTATTTTCTGTTTCAAAATGTTCTATCTACACTTCTGTTAAAATTTAATAATCACATATTCTTCTGTTGTTTGATACTTTACATTAGTTTTGGACGATACCACACATTTGGGTACTCAGTTTAACAGTGGGTCTGGTTTAGTCCAAGCACCCCCCGCGACCCCGAACGGGACAAGCGGTAGAAAATTGATGGATGGACTTACTTACAGCGTGAGTGAAGAATGCACCACCGACCTGTGAAAACCTAAAAAGTCCAAAAGGCAAAGAGATGACACAGCATTATCTGCTCACAGATGCTCACCTGGTACTCGTTTGAGCATGCTGCAGCCGGGATTGTCCCACTTCTTGATGCTTCAGTCACACGCAGGATTCTCACAGGAATGAGGCAAAAATACAACCGAACCTTCTGTATGTTAGACTTAGACTTCCTGATCGGTAGGTCGTGAGTTCAATCCCCGGCCGAGTCATACCAAAGACTATAAAAATGGGACCCATTACCTCCCTGCTTGGTACTCAGCATCAAGGGTTGGAATTGGAGGTTAAATCACCAAAAATGATTCCCGGGCGTGGCCACCACCGCTGCTCACTGCTCCCCCCACCTCCCAGGGGGTGAACAAGGGGATGGGTCAAATGCAGAGGTTAATTTCACCACACCTAGTGTGTGTGTGACAATCCTTGGTACTATAACTTAACTTAAATTTTATTGTCATTTAAATTTGAACTTTACACTACAGATAAGAACACAATTTCGTTGCATTAGCTCGTTGTAGTGCAGGATAAAATAGCAATAAGGTGCAGATATAAATAAATAGATTACTGTACATGAGATTTGATTTAAAGGAGGGCATTTATTCCAAGACAATTATGGTCAATAATATTTTCTTTTGTTTGTCCATCATCTAAATGCATCAGAACGACAACCAGCCGGACCTCCACGAAGCAGAACTGGAGCCGCTGGACAATGCGGGCCATCTGCTTGGCGGCCACAGCACCTCTGTCCCCGCCTCCCCCCCAGGCGGTGGCGCTAGTGGCGGCCATGATTGCTGCATCAACAGAGATTCGCCTGATCTGCTGCAGACGGTGCTGAGCAACAGCCAGGAGCTGGACAGCGGCGTGGGGCGCACAGACGAAAGCACTCGCTACGAGGAGTCTTCAGAACATGACCTTCTGGGAGACGACCACACCAGCGCCTCCAATACCAACGCCACCAACACACCCGGAAGCCTGCGCAAGTTGGTATACTCCCAGGACCTCCAGTTCAGCACAGACTCGCTCTTAGGTCTGGATCAGCTGGAGCCGAGCGAGAGGATGATGATGCCCGGCCTGACTGAGGAAGAGTGCGAGAGGTACAAAGAACTCCTGGAGATCAAGTGTTACTTCGAAAAGAACAGCAGCGTCTCTCTGGACGAGAACAGGAACGAGAGCCTGACTCAGCAGGAGATGGCGCTCCTGGAGGAGGAGCTGCGCCACTTGGAGTTCAAGTGTCGGAACATCTTGAGGGCGCAGAAGATGCAGCAGCTGAGGGAGCGCTGCCTCAAAGCTTGGCCTCTGGAGGACAATAGCAGCGCCCGTTTGGAGGAGTCTCGTCACCACGCTCTGTCGGACATCAACGAGCTGCCAGAGAGGGAGCGCTCTGACAAGGACAGCACAAGTGCCTACAACACTGGCGGGGAAAGCTGCAAGAGCACCCCGCTTGTCAACGAGCAGCACCTTTCTCCATCCACACCCAGCCTGGACGGAGGAGAACCTCTACGCCTGTGCAGTTCCTCCAGGCCGAAAGAGAGGGCGACCCGAAGCGAACGAGGGGATGGCCTCCACGCCAACCTCAACCAAACCTTGGTCTCTCACAAGAGAGGCTCCAACAGCTCCTTGTCCCAGGATGGAGGAGCTCGGAGGGGCTCAGACGGCGGGACGAGACGTACCTCCAAAGCTAGCGAGACGAGGCCTGGGGGCCGCAGCGCAGAGAACAGTCCTTACATGTCCCGCCGTCAGGACACAAAGCTGCCTCAGCGCTACCTGAGCTGCATGCAGCTGAGGTCTTCTTCCAACTGTGAGAAGCTCGGGGGACCAGAAGAAGGCGTGGACCTCAGAGGAGGAGACATCAGCCCCATGAGTCTGGGTAGCACCTGTAAAAATGTGGCGCCTCTTCCCTTGTCACCTCGCATGGAGTGGAAGGTGAAGATACGCAGTGACGGCTCACGCTATGTGGCGAAAAGACCAGTAAGGGACCGCCTGCTGAAGGCCCGGGCCTTGAAGATCAGGGAGGAACGGAGCGGCATGACCACGGACGACGACGCGGTTAGCGAAATGAAGATGGGCCGCTACTGGAGCAAAGAGGAGCGCAAGCAGCAGCTGCAGAAGGCCAGGGAACAGCGGCGGCGCCGGGAGATGATGATGCAGAGTCGCCTCGACTTCATGAGGGAGCGGGAGCAGGGCGGCCTAGGCGGGCAGCAGGGGCCCACGCAGCAACAGGAAGCCACCTCCATCCTGGAGCTGTGCCATCGCAGGAGCACCAAAAAACGCAGTCGCAGGATTCTGGACAACTGGATCACAATCCAGGAACTGCTGACTCACGGGAGCAGGTCTGCTGACGGCACACAAGTTTATAACCCACTGTTGTCCGTCACCACCGTCTGAGGACAAGACTCCAATGCTTGAAATCTTGGGTCTAACCTAGGACACATGGACAAGGTCTAGTATTGGCAAAGAAGAAACAGGAGCATTTAAAGACACGCCGTTTGAGCCACTGATCAAAAGCCTTAAACATATATAAATGTGCTAAAATGTGACTTTATGTCAGCCATAACCTCCTGGTGACAACAAAACAGACATTTTCCATTTCTGAGAAGATTGTGACAGTTATGACTAAAACGTCAAACTGCATATTTTGTAGTTTCTGTAATTGGCTGTGAAATTAACCCACTCAATCATCTAGGAAAAGGGAAGTAGCAGCCTGGACTCCACTTGGAGAGAACTCATTTGGAACACTCACATTTTAAAAAGCTGCTTCAAGGCGCAAGTATTTCATTAGCCTTTTTAGATCTCTGCACCAGCTTCATGTGACTCTAACCCAAATAGCACTAGAAGAAAACCAAGTTGAATGGTAAAAACCCCAACACAAATAAAGATAAGTCAAGATAAAATGGAGCTGAATAAAAAGGTTCAGTTGGAGGGTGTGGCAACGCAGAAAAATCACTGCCACTGCTTTCTGGCGTTAAATAAGAAAACAGCGCCATCTGGTGATTGATTAGTAGTGTAAGCATAAATCACCCCTACTTTGGAAATGAGGACCAACAAGGAAATGAAAGCACAACAAAAAAAACTAAATTAGAATTGAATTTGTACAACAATTCTGTTTTACCAGCAATACTGTTTTAACAGAAGATATATTTTGGATATTTTTTAAGCCCACCTAGGGTAGTGTGTGAACTATACCAAGCACAGCAGCATACAAACATTCTTGATAGAGGATTAAATCACATTTTTTTAAAGGTTTCAAGCCATCGTTTGACTATCCAAAACATCCTGTTCACTTACTAAAAGTTTTTTGGGGAAAAACAACTGATTTTTGGCTTGAACCTAAGTCAGTTCTCCATCTCAAGCATTTGAATAAAAAAAAACAACTCTTGACCTTCCACGTGAGCACATTTTTTACATGCATGTTGGATAAAGAGGCTGCCTTTTACATGTACTTTCAGACCAACAGCTTTGACATACAGTGTTTATATTAGTGTAGATGACCAAAATGTGGTTAACTGTAGTGTTGTCCAGTGTGTATCATTTTACCATTGTCAAACCCTTTTCTTCATTAAACAATGTTAATGGTGTGGTTCTTGTTTTTATAATGCATTTTAGTCTCATTGATGACCTTGATGTGACTTCAGGAAGGAAAGAGTGCGTTTTCTAAACCTTTATTTTTTTCTAACAAGAGTGAAAAGAAATAAAGGCAACATTAAAATAAAACGTTTATACACAAACATGACAAGTGTGTCTCTGCAATAATAACATTGTTTTGAAAAAGGGAAATCAAAAGGGAATTACCATGAAGTTTTCCTATATTGCAGATGAGGGAAAAAGTGGAACGCAGATTAAGAGACATCAGCACTGGAACCTAGGAAAGACTGTGCCAGTTGGCGGGGGAAAAAATATCCATTTGGAGAAAGTAGCACCAAAAACCTTAATGCCTGTTTAAAACACTCTTCAAAATGTCATCAGTTTATTCATATTGTTGTGTGGCCTTAGAACAAAATTGAGAAAGATTCAATACAGCTAAAAAAAATACAAGTTGCAATGGTTCCAATTCACGTCAGCGTCCTATTAATGGCCCAAGAGAACCAAACAAACCCAATAGCTTATCCAACTTTAACTTTATGAGTTAAAGAAAAGAACCTGCAGCAGCGGGCGCTCAAGTGGCTTGCTCACTTAATACGGTGGGTAACAAAGCATACCAACTTACCTCAGTGACAATTCTAAACCAAACACACTGCTATCACAAGAGTCCCACATGATCCAACACAGTCTTTATAGGTGAAAGGTGAGCGAGGTCCAGGGAAAGTGGAGTGGAATTTTGCCACGGTATGACAAAAAATACAAAGTCAAATTGTGGAGTGTGGAAGAGTCTTTACGCTATACAGTCTGCATGATGGAGGGATGCAGTGGAAAGGTGAGACACTAAAGACGGGAATCTCTTCCCCCTCATAGGCTTTGATAGATCCAGCATCCACCATCACAGAACCTGAAAAATTAAAATTGAAATGTCTTTTCAGTGTGTCAATTGAAATGTATGAAACGGGCAACAAATAAAGCAAAATAAGATTGGTTACTGGTTAAAGTTAATTTCGAACATGTATACAATGTCAGTATGATACATCATAACTGTACTGCTGTATTAACCTGGACAGGTAGGTGGGGGGAGGGGCTGAGGGTTAGGGGGCAGGATTTTTTGGAGTCTGATGCATCCAGTGACAATATTCCATTCTCCTCCCCGCTTCCTCCTCTGTGGCTCTTTCGTTTCCTCTTGGAGTCTTTGGGACGTCCTCGACTACTTAGCCTCTGCTCTTCAAGTTTAATCTAAAAGCGGCACAAAGGACAATATGGTTAGTAGAGAAGCGGCTTGTGTGGCTGTAACACACTGAACTTCTTGCATAGGGGCAATATTACACGAACAAATCTGATATATAAGATGACCTGGATGAGTGTGTGCAGTGTGGCAATGGGTGGATCGGAGGCAGCTTGTAGAACTCTGCTGATGATGTGCATTTGGTCCAAAGAAACTTCAAGCAGGTCGCCTTCCAGTTGCAGTTCCTCCAGGTGCTCTTTTGTAGCAGAGGAAAGCTGCACCACCTGACCTTTGAGCTGAGGGAGCAGGGGCAACAGATCGCCCACTCCTGAGATTACAGAGAAGACATTCAGGGCTGGTCAGCATCAGCTTCCAGGCGGTTGAACAGATGTAACATGTCAACATACCAGAGACACTTGAGTTCTTGTTGATTCCATTTTCACAAGCATCCTGTTGACAGACAACCATCACATCAGACTGATAGAAGTCATTTTTCATTAAAACAATTCATGATGTGTTATTTTCTATTCGTATTTATTAAACTTTACATTCCATTTTAGGTTGGAATTTCTGGATGCTTTTTACTAGATGTTCACCTTCATTACCTGAGTGCCATTGGTTTCCTTGGCTTTCTTTTTAGGTGACTCTTCGGTCAGATCGATGATTCCATCCTCTCCTTCCCCTCCTTCCGAGTCAGACAAAACAATCACTGAACTTGCTTCTGGCTCCTTTTGCACACCTTCCTCAGAAGGAAGAGTGTCTTTGAGTTCTTGGAGAGCCTGAACGGCCTTCAGCAGTTCAGGGGTCTCCAGTGCTTCCTTGGCGCGCCCCTGCCAAGTGATGGCTCTCTCTGTGAGACATTGCAGCGCCTCGCCTTCGGGCAGACGTACGGGCAGCCTCTGCAGGGCTACGAGTAAAGCCAGTATTGTCTCCAGGCGAGGACGCCGTGACCGCTGGCACCGCGGACACAAAAAACGATAGTCCCAGTCCCACCAGCAGTGGAGGTTACTTGCTGGTCCAGACGACGGCAGCAGGGAGGGGAAGGGGACGCAGCCACAGTGGAACCAGTCCATACAAAGATGGCAGCGCAGCTGAGTTGTGCGAGGCTGTGTGCCGCACACACACACTGACTGAGCAGGGATGCTACCAGTGTGGTTACCATTCTCTTTCACAGAATTTTCAGAGTTTGTTTCCATCATGTCGTCCATAGTTTCTTTCTCCTCGTAACCTACTGCATTAAGTCCAGTCTTTCCCATGTTGACTTTCTGCAACCTCAGTAGTGCCTCTTTTTCACGGTGCTCTCCTTCTTTGAACGCCATCACCTAGAAACAAGAGGCAGAAAATAAATTACAACACCTTAGCAAAGGTCAGTGTTACAATTATGACATGCTAAGCAAACTCACAATCGCTGCGGGGTCTCTAAGGTCCTGAGCAGAGAGGCCCAGAGTGTTGGTATCACAGTCATCTAATGGGTCATCCAATGTCTCTTTCTCCTCATGTCTTCTTTTAGCACAAGGACACAACACCTGCAAGGTAAGATTTTACTTTTTAGACTCCTCCATCATTGTTTCCATACCTAGATTACAATTTATTGTGTATTGCATAGGTGACAACACAATTGCTTGCATGACTTAGAGGACTGTTAGTGTACCTCGAGTAGACTGTGCTGACTACTTTTCTTCAAGAAGGTCTTAGTGGCCTTGTCCCGCCAGGAGTGAGCGCTGGCTACCTGCAACTCCAGTTGTCGCAGCTCTTCCATAAAAACAGGCAGGTCCCTTCCAATAGCTACTAAGCCCTCAAGGTCATCCAGACACGGGTAATGCTCCCCATTCTAGAAAAGTAAGAATTATTTTCATTGTTACACAATATGAAACACACATTTAGGGGCAACATGGCTCAGGTGGTAGAGTGGTTGGCCCCCAACCAGATGGTTGTGGGTTTGATCCTCAGTCCCCCGGTGACTGTCAAAATGTCTTTCAGTAGCCCTGTGCAATATGGCCGAGAAGTACAATTTTAACATTTTTTCACAGAAAATTAGATTTCTAATTTTTTTCCGTTTTCCCTACTTTTTTAAAGAAACTAATACCGTATTTTTCGGACTATAAATCACAGTTTTTTTTCATAGTTTGGCCGGGGGTGCGACTTCTACTCAGGAGCGACTTGTGTGAAATTATTAACACATTACCGTAAAATATCAAATAATACTATTTAGCTCATTCACGTAAGAGACTAGACGTATAAGATTTCATCGGATTTAGCGATTAAGAGTGACAGATTGTTTGGTAAACGTATAGCATGTTCTATATGTTATAGTTATTTGAATGACTCTTACCATAATATGTTACGTTAACATACCAGCCACGTTCCCAATTGGTTATTTATGCGTCATATAACATACACTTATTCAGCCTGTTGTTCACTATTCTTTATTTATTTTAAATTGCCTTTCAAATGTCTATTCTTGGTGTTGGGTTTTATAAAAAAAAAATCCCCCAAAAGATGCGACTTATACTCCAGTGCGACTTATATATATTTTTTTCCTTCTTTATTATGCATTTTCGGCCGGTGCGACTTATACTCCGGAGCGACTTATACTCCGAAAAATACGGTACATACAAATAACAGTGATAATTCACAACAACTTTTTTCTTTTATATCATCAACAACTAGTAGTTTGAAATGGCACTGCATAGACTGCATCTTACACTGTTCTTTTTAGACCAGCTATAAATTGTACTTTTTATTCAATAATTTTCAAAGAACTAAATTAGGAGCTTCCTCTGGGAGGCAATACTTCTGTCTTGGATAAAATACTTCTGTAAACAAAAATGTAGCACTGTACATTGCATGCAAATAACTAATCTCCAACATTGAGATTAATAAAATAAATAAAACATCATCGATGTTAAATTAATTATAAACAGTGGTCGCAACTTGAGAGGCTCGCTTGATTTTTATTTTTTAACAGCCTCAAGTCACTTCTTTACTCCTCAAGCTGAGAAGAACAGTACAGCACACTTTCCCCCCCTTCACAATAATAGCGTGGTGCACCACATCCGGTCTGACTGCGCTAACAAAATAAAGGTTTTTTAAAAGTACCTAACATAAGCATAATGTACTTAAAGCACTTTTAAAATGTTATATGAATATATATATATATATATATATATATATATATATATATATATATATATATATATATATATATATATATATATATATATATATATATATATATATATAAAAGGTAAAATGCTGGATTAAAACCAAACTGAAAAAACTGAATTTTATTGTTTTTTATATTGCTACTGTTATTTAAAATCGATTGTTATTGCTATTATTTTACTTGTTGTTTTTATTCGTTACTAAATTATATTCAGGTTATTTTTAAACTATATTTAAAGTTGAGTTTTGGTGGTACAAGAAATACCTGTACTCATTTTCCAATTTACGAATAATCGTGTCAATCAAAATAATTGTGATTGTTATTTTTGTGATTACTATTTTTGCCATAAACCTTAACATATATACACGTGTATACATATACACACAAGTATACACATGCAAACGTTTTTCATCGAAAATATTTTTTATCTAAATGGGAATACATGAACAGCCGAGCAGTCGGCATCCTAATGACAGCAGACCTTGTACAGTAAGTGATGTTTGATTGCAGGGTTTCCCACACATTCATTTATTTGTGGCGGCCCGCCACGAAAGAATTACGTCCGCCACAAATTTAAAAAATAAAATAAAAAATAAATAAATAAATAATTTTTTTTTTTTTTTGTCCTCTCCAGCTTCCCAGGCAAATCATATAGTTGATGTAGATGCCCATATCGGCTGTTCAGATTTACTTTACAAAAGAGAAGTGTAGGATACTTCTCTTGTTGCCTTATTTGTATTTGACTTTATTAAATGTATTTATATTAGAAACACAACATGTGTATATAACAAAGGGTGCAAAGTCTGCAGGCAGTAGGAAACACATGGTTAAGTGTAGGGAGTAAAACTGATGGCAGTCTAAAGTTCAAGATTTTTATAGCTCTTTGTTCAGTGGATCAGATGTTTGATGAAGCTCTGTGTCTATCTACCACCACTACTGTTTTCTGTTTATTTGTTACTGACTGTGGCAGGACACCTCTGCCTCTGTTTCACTTTATGTTGCTGGTAAATAATATGGTTGTAGTAGTAGGCTAAAGTTAAATGATTTAGTATGCACTAATTAAAGGGGCAGAGCTTTGAGACATTGTAGCTTTTATATTTTATAAGATATATTTTTTGTAAGAACCACAATTAATAAATATATTTCAGTGAATAACTTATTGTTCAAATCTGTATATAAATATGTACATAAAGTGTTGTAATTATATTGTAAAATGGATGGATGGATGGATGGATGGATGGATGGATGGCTGGATGGATGGATGGACGTTTAAAACAAAACTGTTATCATTAATTAGTAAGTATACATTTTTTGAGCCTTTTTAGAGAAAATCATATCATTGTACTAAATTATGCAAATTACTCGATGATGTCATGGTGACCACGCCCATAGCCACGCCCCCCCCCCGCCACAGGTATCTTGGCAGTTTATGGGAAACACTGGATTGTGTTTGTTAGCTCTTAAAGTCTGCAGTGAGGAGAAATCAGTGATGGAAAAAAAAAAAGGCAAACGTAGTGATTGAAATGAATGCGCCGCATATGCTTAAAATGAACATGATACGTAAATATTAAATGTTTTTATAAATGTGCCAGTTACTACATTACATATATACTTACATCATGTATATAAAACCTTATCGGAGGTGTTTGCATATTTTTAGGGGCTTTATAGGCAAAATTGAACGGCTCTCATAGGCTCCTTTGTAAACTGACTTTTGATCAAACAATATATTTTTTTTATTTTTCACTTATTTATTTATTTCAGGCAATGACATAAAAAAGTACAAAGTTGACAACACATAATAATATAAATTAATATAGTGCAAAAGGTAATGTATAGTATGTAATGCATGATTGTCCAGTTTAGCCTGAAAGGGAGTGGGAAGAAGATAATTTATTTAATCTCGCTCCCAGTTCTCCATTCAGTGATTATTCACATGAGTTTCACTCTTACTTTGTTCAAGGATTATAATACAGATGTTGTATTATAGTGGCATTACCACAGGTAGCAATAATTATTACACTGTAACAATAATTTGTATCAACAATGTAGGAATAATGAATATACCAACAATGGTAATAGACAACATAGCAATAATGGTAATAGACAACATAGCAATAATGGTAAGGAAACATTGAGCACATGTTAACACTTTGAGACAGAGTATAGCAGCAGGTCAATTTAAAGACCCTCATTTATTTTATATTTAGAATGCATTAAAAAAAATCCATCCGTTGTCGCCATCCGTCGTCATGTCTTTCATAGTGATTGTGATCGATAGGCAAAATACTTAAAAAAGTGTAGTTCCCCTTTAGACTTGTGTCGTCTATCTGCTACATATTATAAAATCCCAACGTATGAAGGCTTAGAGTCCCAGAGTCTCTCTTTTTCTCACAAAATGCAGCAGACCACTACAACAATCTCAATCTCTGTTTCTCGCTTATGAATGAATGAATGAAATAAGTTTATTTCGGTCATATAATCACTATAACTCAGGACACTCACACAACCTTTACCCAGACAACACCTCGCTTCCCATCCTTGTCCTGGAAGTCCCACCTCCCCATCAAAGCCATTGGCGAAGCCTTAGCCAGCCGCTCCACCATCTATGGCTGACATGTGTTGCTGTACTGTGTGGATATTATTGTCTCTAGTGTCTAATGTTCTCTTCTGAGCTGGTTAGTTTTTGCTGCAACGTGGTTCCCATTAGACTTCTGTTGAAGTGTGCAAAGCATTAATTTTTTGGTTTCACTACTTCACATTCAAGTCACGGCTAGCATAGCTTGTCCTCATGTCCTTTCTCCTCCGTGTGTTTGCACTAACCCAGCTAACACAACGTTAAAAGAACGTTAGCTTATATTTCTCTCTTGAACTAATGTTTAGAGAACATTAGCATTAATTCTGTATTTTAGAACAGTCGATGTTTGGACATGTATCCATCGATTCATTAATCTCCCACGTTTTAATTGTGATACATCAGCGAATTGATTATTTCTTCCACCACTATTATTATTATTACATTGATTTTCATGGGGAACTATGCTTTACTCTATGAACTTTTTGTTTTGCGAACCATTTAAGTTCGTAAATCGACGTTCCGCTGTAGTGTCAAGTCGCTTTGAGTACGTTGAAAGTAGAAAAGCGCTATACAAGTATAATGTATTTACCATTTACCACACCAGCCAACCAGAGACAACTGAGGTATGTTTTTACCTGGATTTCCTCAAGGTCTGTTACCCAAGAGCGTGCCCGGCTCAGACAGCCCTGTAAAGATTGAATGTTGGGAAGCTTGACTGGAATGAGCTGGGCTTCATTTACAATTGCCTCCAGGGTTGAGAGAGGGTGTTTTTGTCTAGGAGAGAAATAACTTTAGAACAAGGCTAACCAGTTGTAACAGGGTGACAATGCCTGTCCATTTGAGTTTGCGTTGTACCTCTGTTCAAGACAGATCTGTGCTTTCTCTTCCCAGCGTTCTGCAATTGTTAACAGCTCCTGTAGCTCTGCCGTGGCAGTCTCCACAGACGCACTCAGAGGCATGCTGCAGCCTGCTTCCAACAGATCTCTCAACACTGCTAATGTTACCTCCTGCCTCTCGCCTTCTTCTGTGCCTAAGGTGCGCCTGACCTCTGCCAGCCAGTGCCCCTGCTCCTGAATGCCCTGGAGTAGACGACACTCTGGCACCACAACAGGCATCGCATTTCCCTGCTCCAATAATGTCTGCAACTGCTCCGTAGGTGGAGAAGCCCTCCTCCAGTCACGCTCGTTGATCAGCTCCTTAGCTCGGCTCTGGTAATCACTGACCGACTGCAAAACCGCCTTAAAGATAGGAAGGAAATAATTTTGCTGATTGCAGAGGCAACATACTTTATTCTTCTTTTATTAGTGTGACAGGATATGGTCCTCACCTGCACTTCCCCTAGCTGACTCATTACACAAGGCAGGTTTTGCATCATGTCTATCAATAATTTCAGTTCCGCCAAAGTCATTTTAGAGTCACTAAAAGACAACAATGTGTGAATGTTCTGATATGGCCAAATAGCGTTATGGAAAGGTTATGGTTTTGTCCATTTTACCTGGTTTTCGAATTAGTGAGGAGTTCAGTGCTCTTCTGCTGGCTGTACTCTATGTCTTTGAGAACATTGTTGAGTTTTCGTAGAAGTTCATTGTCAGGAAACTTCTTTTCTGCTGCTTCATTCTTTAGCATCTCCAAGTAATCAATTCCTGGAATTTAAATACCAATTAGTTCCATTGAAATTCTACCGTTACTTTGGAAATCAGATATGTAGTTCTGTGCCTTTTTTACCTATCTTGTTACCCTCTTCTTGCTCAAGAGCCTCTTTTACTCTGTTGGCCCATGAATCAAAGGACTCCGAGCGAACCTTTAATCTGTGTAACATGGCCAACAACTCATCCAAGGTATATCTGTACCTGTAAAAAGATAACACAAAATGTTTAATGTTGCAAGCCCAGTTTTTCTGGCAGCCAATAAACATAATTATATCAGACAGCATAGGGTGTTTCATTTCTACTGGCAAATGTCCAAAATGTCAGGAGACAAATCTTGATCACAGTTTATAAACGCCAGTTCAAGAGGTGATTGATTACCTGAGGTAGAGTTTGTCAGTGGAGCAGTTGCACAAGTCCTGAGTATGATACAGACACACCAGACGCTCTGGGCAGTTTGAGCAGGCCAGTGCTGAGAGGAAACATGTGGTCTTACATTTATCACACTGTCGCTCGTCATCTGGCAACAGCTCAAATGCCTCACGCTCAGCTTCAGTGATGCCCTGCTTGCACAGCACATTTTAGAGCATTATTGATTATCCTATGCCAACCAGACACACAAAAAAAACAGTAAAGAAAATGTCTCCCACCCTTTCCATGAGAGCTTTTCGCAGCTTTCTCTCCTCTTGAACAATAATAAACATTTCCCGGTGTGTCGCTGCAGCGAGATTGAGGTCCAGTTTCTCGGGACAGGCTGCCATTTTACAGGTGAGCTCCTCGTGGGAGAAAACACAATACCTTCGCAGACGTCGATAGTGCTCGATGCAAGAACGACCAGCAGGCAACTGCAACGAGACCAAAAACAGCTGGTCATCTTCATTGTGTAGTCTCACTTGTATAAAAAAAAAAAAAGAGTATCAGACATCATTTGGACACTAACCCAATCTGCAGTACAGAAGTTGACTGCTTCTGCAAAATTATATCCTTGATTGAAGCCACTGTGGTAGGCTCGAGGGAAGGTGATGACAAACTCACCAGCACATTGGTTCGTACGTACAACCTATACAAATAAATAAAAAATGTATAAACTTTGATCAACCATTTAGGCTGCAAGCCTTTGTGTTGCTAAGAGACATACCGGTACACCGTGAGCCATGAGAATGTTGGGATTCATGATGGTGACTAACTGGTGCAAGAGGTCTGGCTGAAACTCAAACAACTCTGGAGTCAGTTTTTTCATCACCTCCTCAAGTCGCTCAGCAGCCACGGACGGAACCCCATACCAGGTCTTGGGTTCGCCCCTAAAAATGATCAGCAAGCGTTTCTTAATGCTATGCCCATTTTAATATAAAACATTCAGAATTATTAAAAAGCAATAAAGCTCATCCTGTACCAGTGTAGGTAGTTGATGGAGTAACTCCAATGATCCTCAATGTGCCAGCAGAAAGCTGAAAAGACCATGCCGACATACAGCCAGGGCACCTTCATGCCGGAGATATCGCCATTAATGTGGCACAGAAGAGACTGCTCCAGCACAGGCATCACATTCAAGTTCCAGCCACTGCAGGCGTATTCCTATGGAGGTGCACAAGTTGAATGTCATTAATTGTATACACAACACCATTGGTTATTGTCTTGACTTAAAGTACCAGGAGAGTGGGAAAACAAGTTGCCTCTATATTAAAGCTATCATATATATCTGATGTATGACAGCTAAAGACTCCCAAAGTTTGCAAATAAATACCGTAAATATGATCAAAATACTGTCAATCTCACAGAGATTACCGAGCCATTTTGAGAGATAATTCGCTTGCCAGTCACGCGACAGAACACAGATCCCTTCCCTACTAACAACAATGCAAATCATGCAGACTTTGGGAGAGCCAACAAGTATTACCGGTACTTTGGGACAAATGATGGTCCAGAACCTTATATTTTTTATCCTGAATGTAAGGAGGGTGAGCTCCAAATTTTAGAAGCTCTGCTAAACGGATCCAACTTTAGAGAAACACTAAGCATCCCGTAGCAGTATTGCTAAGTGCTAAACAAGAAATACAAACTACAAACATAATAAAATTATATCTTACTGTAAAAGGTATGCTCTCACTGGGATGACAACTGATAAAATGGCCATATCTCCCCGTTTACATTAATAAATAATTTTAATCCACACTAAGGTTTAAAAAAAATTGCTGCTGAATCTGACACTGTCTTCTGTTGGTGTGATTGTTACCATCTCCAGGTATTAACTGAATGTCACAGATGAAAAACCTCTAGATTCCAGGCTAAATCTTCCTATTATCCAGATCAGAGGCATAATTTATAATAAAATAACTTTGACGAGTAGAGACGCGATGATGAGGAGCAGAACAGCAGCAAACAAGACATCAATACTGCAGTGTTGCATAAGCTTCTTCTTCTTTACAGTTTTACGGCAATTTGCATTCATATATGTTGCATTACTGCCATCTCGGTTTCATTTAATAATTACAATAAAGTGCAGCATAAAGTATAGTTAGCTTTTGGTTTTGCTAAAAATCTCTTAGCGCTTATGGTAACATTTCTAATAATTGGTTATTATTCAGGCCAGGAAATATAAATAGATTGTTTCCGGGTTTTGGGTGGTTATTTACAGTTTTGTGGTGAAATAGGGAGCCCCCATTGACTCCATTGTTAGCTGACTTTTTATTTACGACTTAGAATGCATAAAAAACAAATGTGTACATGTCTTAGGGATTGTGAATGATAGACATCTCTTTCTACGTGTCTAATTTTTGCATATTTCCAGTATGACTGGTCTGATAACTTGGTCTGAGTACAGAAGCGTTACTACAGTGACATCAATCTCCGGAAATAGCTGAAGGTATTCGGAGCAGAATTTTCAAAATGGCTGGCTGAATTTGTGGCATTTTGCAATGTTTAGACAGTATGTTCACATACTATTCGGGTTGTAAATATAATTAGATATTGTTTAATGCAGTGGTCCCCAACCTTTTTGTACTTGCGGACCGGTCAATGCTTGAAAATTTGTCCCACGGACCTGGGGGGACCAGGTCCGTGGGACAAAATAAAGAAATACAATCATGTGTGCTTACGGACTGTATCCCTGCAGACTGTATTGATTTATATTGATATATAATGTATATATTGTGTTTTTTATGTTGATTTAATTTACAAAAAAAAAAAAAAAAATTTCTTGTGCGGCCGCGGACCGGTACCGGGCCGTGGCCCGGTGGTTGGGGACCACTGGTTTAATGGATACACTGGTTTAATGGATACAATGAAACAATTAAGCATATAAAGTCAACTTGTTTTTCCACTCTTCTGGTACTTTAACATTGTTGTTTACGGTCTATAGATGTTCTCATTCATCCAAGTCATTGTATTCTCAGGGCATTTAAATCGATCGCAATTGGACTGTTCAGTTTGTCTTAGAAGATATTTCGCCTCTCATCCAAGTCGGCTTCATCAGTTCATGCTCATAAATTTAGTTAGATCTAGTCTTAGATTGGACCAGATTTGGCCAATCTAATCTGATGAAACCGATTTGGGTGAGAGGCGAAATATCTAATCTAAGACAAATTGAACAGTCCAGTTGCGATCGATTAAACGCCCTAAGAATTGTTGTTTACTGCGTGCATATTTTTCTTTCCTCACTCTTGAAAACATTTTTTTGCTGAAGTTAGTTTTAAACCTCTTTGGGGTTGTATGCCCATACACTTATTCTTTAAACTTTCATGGAAACAGATAGCAAATACACCGACTACATATTTTACCTCCAAAATAAGACATACCAGGTAGACATATTAACAATTAAACAGGTTGACTTCAAGTTGTGTTTGGGGATTATTTTCATACAGCCTTGTGAGAACCAAAACTATAAATACTACAGTAGTTAAATCTCTAGTTATTCTTTAACAGCATTTAATATAATTTCCTATGCTTAAAATGGTATTCTAAGGGTGTACTAACATTATGTAATTCATTCTCCCTTCCACTCTTGGCCCCCACTGACACATGGCCAGTTTGCTTGTCCGATCTATTCTGCTGTTTTGTTGCAATTTCTCTTACTTTGTGAAATATTTACAGACTTAGTTGGAGTCATTCTGATTATTTTGTACAAGGTTGGCCGCTGTCATTAATAACTAGTAAGTGGACAATCAGTGATTAAATGATGTATCCTATTCTGCTGTAAAACTACAATGTATCCTAATTAAACTACTTTCCCCCCGTTGTATTTATTACAAGTTTGCTGCTGTACTTGCAGAGGGGAACATTAACTTGCACGCCTTTATACAGTATATATAAATGTCGCAGGTGAATGAGCATGGTCTAGGTTTCACTTTTGAATTATTGAGTCTTTGTATTTTATTTATAATATGAATTGTGCAGGTAATCATTAAATAATGTGCTGTGAACGATCGTAATACATTTATTCTTTGATTCCACAATGCTACAAGTGTGCGTGCAAAAGGAATGGTGCAGGAGCCCTAGATCACCTCTTCCAATCATGCTAAAGAGGGGACTTGTGCCGTGTGTGCACGCTCACTCGGCAAGTGTACTGTGATTAATATTACTAGACTACAAGACCTTTAGTAATTTGCATTTGAATGTGTGCAATGTGTCCATTGTAGGTGCTCTGTAGAGAGCATGTCACCAACACAAATAGGCAAACCTCTTCTTCCTTTGTCAGTGTCCTCTTGCCGGTATTCATTGGGAAGCCGCTGCCAAACTCTTTGGAGTGGATGTCAGCTCCATACTCAACAGTCACATCCTCTTCTATGCTGCCTACTAACCTCCAGAACTCCCTCTCCACAAGTTCAGTGGGAACCATCTACACAGAGAACGAGGAACAGATGTCTATCATGTCCATTCAACAGAGCTGTGCTTCACAGTGGATTGCAAGTGCGCTTACATGGACAGGCATGTTGAAGTAATCTGCTTTATATGAATCAGCCATCTCCCCAAAACTCTGTAAACTGTACTCTCGAGTTGCTTGCTCAAATCCAAATGCTTCTGAAGGCTTTTTACACTCCTGCAAATAAGGAAATTTGTCAGCAATGAGTGTGGTATGTTCGGGCAAACTTTATACATAAGATGTTTTACAGACAGAAAAGCATCACTTTTAAAGCCGTAGCTTACTTCTGCAACACACTTTGGACATCGCCAATTGCCTTTGGGAGGATCAGTGAGTGGGGGCAGGAGACAGTATGTGTGGTAGTTGTCATCACAACCATCGCACAGCAAGAGTTTGTCATCATCATCTCCGCGACCACACATCCGACACACAAAGGACTCCACCTTTGAGAAATATTTCAGTGTTTAGAGGTAAATGGGTGATTATTTACAAATAAATTATTACCAATTGTATAAAAACTAGAAAATCACCCTGAGAGTGCAAACCTCTGCCAGGCCTTGTCTCCCAATAGTAAAAAATCTTTTAAAAAAATCGCAATCCAGATGGTGACCCGGATCAACCCTCAAACCTAATCATCTGTGCCGTTTCACATTTCTGACATTTCCTAAAAGTTATATCAAAATCCGCCCACGACTTTTAAAGCTATGTTGCTAAAAACTGACTAATCGAAGGCTAAATGAAATCGCCATGTCGGTCCGTGCGTGTTTGTTTTGTTCCTCTATCGCTTTCAAACAGGCTGCAAGAAGGTTCACTTTTGAAAGTAAATGGGAGTGAACTGTCTTGTCAGTCATCCACTTTCTCAAACGTTAACGCAAGGTAACAGATATCATTCAGATCATAAAATCCAAGCCCTTATTCCTTAGCCCATTTTCAACATTTCCTGAAAGTTTAATCAAAATCCTCCAACAACTTTTTGAGTGGTGTTGCACATTGACAGACAAGCCCTGGCAAATAAATATCCTCTTGGCAGAGGTAATTACATTTACAATACTGTAAGTATAGTTCAAAGTTTGAATACACCATCATTTGTTCAAAAGTTAGTGAAAATGTGGGTAAAAAGGTTTAAAAAATGTTTTTAAAGTCAATTAAGGCCACAAACGGCTTTTGTTTGTTTGACTTCTGAGGTTCCACTTTATACCAAAAATCCATTGCCTTTCAGTTTCTGACTTGTGTATAGGTAAATGTATTTTAACTTACAGACTGCATGTTGTTGAGATTGCGTCGTAGCCTCATGGTCATTTTGGTGCACGGACCATCTGTAATATGTTGATCACTTTCTTTCTGTCGTTCTTCCGATTTCTCTTTCTTCACTTCAGTCATGACTTCCGTCTTGACTTCTGTTTTGACCTCTGTCCTGACCTCAGTCTTGACCTCAGTCTTGACTGTGATGCTGCAGGGAGGCATAGGAGGAGCTGACGAGCTCTCAGTCACTTTTTCTTGTGTATCGAGAGGCTCTTTGACAGAAGTGTCAGCAGGAGCAGATACTATATTGTCCCTGATGGTAACCGTTCGAGGCAGTTCATCTAATAGAACAGAATTGAAGTTGTAGGTCATGACAGAACACATATATCAAAAGTCAAGGCTTGTATTTGGTACCAGACCTTACACCTCTTACCCTTCTTCCTATTGCCTCTGTAACGCGCCACAAGTCCAAGTCCCATCATCTTGGGCCCTGCACCATAGATTTGCAGCTTCTTCAGCTCTGGGTTCTTCTCTATGTCTTCCTCAGTAGGTACAGGCTGTGTATTAAAGCACATGATATTCATGAAATAAAAATACACACTGCCGCTGCTCTCAAAAGCACACAAGCAAGGTGCCAAATGCAGAACAAACCATCAGGATAAAAAGTTTGGAACCAATGCATGGCAAGAAGGGGTTATTCTACCTAGGTTAGAACAGAAGGAAAGCGCCAAGATAATGGCCCACCACCTAACTAAACATTTATTAGAATTAAAAACCACACAACTAGAATAAAACACTAAAGAAAAACAGACACTTAAAATGAAATCGCAATTGGTGGTCATGTAGAATGCCACTAATGTTTGTTATGAGGCCAACCAAGACAACATTTCATGAAATTTGCTACATATATGTATACAGCAGATTTAAATGCAATTAGGCAAAATACAACAAAATGAGCAAGCTTATATTATATACTTTGATGCAGGTTCAATTCTCTGTTATTACCGAATATCGAAATCATAATGAAAAAGCCATTCTAAAACAAGTCACGAAACAAAGGCTCTAAGTGATGCACAATAGCAGTCTTTCCCCCCTTCTCATATATACCAATAGTAAATTCAATGCGCAGTGTGTGTATACACACACACGCATACAAATATATATGCATACGTGCATATATACAGACATACATAAATACACACACACGCGTGTGTGTATATATACGCATGTGTATATATATATACATACATACACGTGTGTGTATATATATATATATATACATACATACACGTGTGTATACATATATATATACATACACACACGTGTGTATACATATATATATATACATACACATACGTGTGTATATATATATATACATACACACACGTGTGTATACATATATACATACACACACGTGTGTATACATATATACATACACACACGTGTGTATACATATATACATACACACACGTGTGTATACATATATACATACACACACGTGTGTATACATACATACACACACGTGTGTATACATACATACATACACACACGTGTGTATACATACATACATACACACACGTGTGTATATACATACACACACGTGTGTATATACATACACACACGTGTGTATATACATACACACACGTGTGTATATACATACACACACGTGTGTATATACATACATACACGTGTGTATATACATACATACACGTGTGTATATAAATACATACACGTGTGTATATACATACATACACGTGTGTATATACATACATACACGTGTATATACATACATACACGTGTGTATATACATACATACACGTGTGTATATACATACATACACGTGTATATATACATACACACACGTGTATATATACATACACACACGTGTATATATACATACACTACCGTTCAAAAGTTTGGGGTTACCCAAACAATTTTGTGGAATAGCCTTCATTTCTAAGAACAAGAATAGACTGTCGAGTTTCAGATGAAAGTTCTCTTTTTCTGGCCATTTTGAGCGTTTAATTGACCCCACAAATGTGATGCTCCAGAAACTCAATCTGCTCAAAGGAAGGTCAGTTTTGTAGCTTCTGTAACGAGCTAAACTGTTTTCAGATGTGTGAACATGATTGCACAAGGGTTTTCTAATCATCAATTAGCCTTCTGAGCCAATGAGCAAACACATTGTACCATTAGAACACTGGAGTGATAGTTGCTGGAAATGGGCCTCTATACACCTATGTAGATATTACACCAAAAACAAGACATTTGCAGCTAGAATAGTAATTTACTACATTAGCAATGTATAGAGTGTATTTCTTTAAATTTAAGACTAGTTTAAAGTTATCTTCATTGAAAAGTACAGTGCTTTTCCTTCAAAAATAAGGACATTTCAATGTGACCCCAAACTTTTGAACGGTAGTGTACATACACGTGTATATATACATACATACATGTATATATACATACACACATACACGTGTATACATACATACATACATACACACATACACGTGTATACATACATACACACATACACGTGTATACATACATACACACATACACGTGTATACATACATACATACATACATACATATATATATATATATTAGGGTTGTGAATCTTTGGGTGTCCCACGATTCGATTCAATATCGATTCTTGGGGTCACGATTCGATTCAAAATCGATTTTTTTTCAATTCAACACGATTCTCGATTCAAAAACGATTTTTTCCCAATTCAAAACGATTCTTTATTCATTCAATACATAGGATTTCAGCAGTCGCACCCCCGGCCAAACTATGAAAAAAACTGCGACTGATAGTCCGCAAAAATACGGTATATATATATATATATATATATATATATATATATATATATATATATATATATATATATATATATATATATATATATATATATATATATATATATGTACAGTATGTGTGTGTGTATATATACATACATATATAAATACGTACATACACACACACACAATTATATATATATATAACACATATATATATTATATACACATATATATATATTATATACATACACACACACACACACACACACACACACACACACACACACACACACACACACACACACACACACACACACACACACACACACACACACACACACACACACACACACACACACACTCTGAATAGATAAAACTGGGTTAAACCCAAAATTTTCTAAAACGGTCTAAAACTACTTCCTCTGTGGCATAACTGCATTTTTTCAAGTACTACTAAAATACACATTGCATAATGTTAAATGCCTAGATTGGATACATCCATGTACATGTAATCACCACTAGTTTGTTGGTTAGTCAGTATGCTGACTAACCAACAAACAGGATTATGCAAATACTACACAACTAAAAAATAAAAGCAATTAAGTTTCAATGAAACTATGGACAATTTTGTGGATTGAGGATTAATTTCTTTTTTGACACCAGTGACATACCAGATGTGATGGGGAAAAACAGGCTCTGTAAAAGAGACCTTACACCCACTGTAATGTTCATTACTGTTATCACGCGATTGAAGTGCGTCAGTATCAGTGCACATCAGTCTGGTTCGGCTAACTTAAACCATTATTCAATAAAATCAAAGCCTATTAAATGAAACCATCTTGCTTCTTGCGTTCACTTGGAATGCATGCAGATAAATACTTTGGCACTGCAGTGAGACATAAATAGCAATACAACTCAACAGGTTTCAGAGTAGCACTGCCCAGTGATGAGGCAAATCAAGCCAGGCAAAATCATACAGACAAGACCATGTGTGAAAGCAGGAGAACACCACAACCACAGCAAACTAGGCATACATTGAAACTTGTGTGCTATTCTAGGAACCATAGTTTATTGAATATGGAGGATGGGCATGGATGCAAAGGGATGCACGTTTCATGTCTTCATGAAACCCCATCAAGCAGTAATTCAATGATTATATTATAATAAACTGTTGGGTTACAGTCCTGAAGATGAAAATAAATCTGCCACTGTTTGGAAACTAGGTAGTTTGGTTTGTCTTAGAAGACGTTTCACCTCTCATCCGAGTAGGATTCATCAGTTCATGCTCATAGACTTAGATTGGTCAGATATAGTCTTAGACTTATATTGGTCAGATCTAGTCTTATATTGGTCAGATCTAGCCTTATATTGGTCAGATATAGTCCAGCGGCTGGTACCAAAACCCTAATTGTACTCCATAAACCAGGAGGATGTGCCTGAGCAAGGATGGTTTTGCCCTAGTGTAGTCAGAAAAACAACTGTTTTGAAGCAAACGAGAAATCTTACTGTCGAAGTCAACGACAGTCGAAGTGTAATTTCCCCTCGTTAGCATTGAGCTTCTCAGATATACCTGATACAGTAGTAGCAAACCTTTACATGGGAAGACATGGAAAAGAAAGCTCTGAGCTCTTTTAAGGGGACAACACCAAGTCATTGGTACAGATATGTGGATGACACATGGGTGAAAATCAGAAACAAAGAAGTGCAAACCTTTACCGAGCACATTAACTTAGTGCAAACCTTTACCGTGCACATTAACTCAGTGGACAAAAACATCAAGTTCACACGTGAGGATGTCAAAGACAGTAAGTTGCCTTTTTTGGACTCTAATGTCCACATTGGAGAAAACAGGGACCTACATGTCAGAGCTTACCGAAAATCCACACATACCAATCAATACCTACTTTTTGACTCACGCCACCCACTGGAACACAAACTGGGCGTTATCAGAACCCTACAACACAGAACTGATACTGTTCCTACCAGCCTACAGGTCAAAGAGAAAGAGCATAGACATTTGAGGGAAGCTCCCAAAACCCCAGCTGGTCATTTGTGAACAGTGCATCCAGTTCCAGAAATAACAAAAACAGAGTGGATGAGGAGGAAAAAATGTGACAGATGCAAACATACTGTCATTCCATATGTATCAGGTCTATCTGAGAAACTTTTAACCACCCCAGTACACTTCAAACCAGGTCACACCCTGAGACAAACGATTGCATCCTAAAGACCAGACACTCCACACCCACAAAAACAATCTGGTGTATGCTATATACAGTATATAAATGTAAAGATTCTGGACAAGGAGGACAGATAGTGCAAAAGAGGAGGGAGGAAAGCAATCTATGTCAAGGTTGAAAAACCATCCCTGAACAGAGGCAGTGGTCTGTGACACCACCTATCTTCCACATACAACAGTGTCCTTTCAACCATTCCTGAAAGACTCTGCAATTTAGGCTCCAACAAATAACAGGAGTTAGAAACATTCTGTTCACATTCGGTGACCAGAATGTCATTTTTTTTAAACTGAATAAAATGTTAACATGGGGGATTACAACTATTTTGGACTGGTAGTAGTCAATTCACAGCGATCGTTCTGCCACACAATACCTCAATGCTAACAAGGAGAAATTACACTTAAACGGCTGTCGTTGGCGTTGACAGTAGGATTGCTCGTTTGCTGGTTTTTGGAGTACAAAGATTTGGGGTTTTGGCACCAGCCGCTAGACTAAAGCTGACCAATCTAAGTCTAAGACTAGTTCTGACCAATTTAGGTCTATGAGCATGAATTGATGAAGCCTACTCGGATGATTATGCAGAGATGACTTTGTGACTATGCCTTCTTATCAGAAACAGCCATGTAAAGCATGGTATCCAAAGTCAACAGTAGAAACCACTATTATTGCATGTTAATGAACATGTGGAAGTGGTTAGTTTCAATACAAACATTTTTTAAGAGTGTCACAAAGAGTGCAGCGAGGAGGAGAAAGAGCATATGGACTGAGGGTGAGCTAATATGCTCAATAGGAAGTACCGCTGAGAGGAGTTCAGAGCCAGTGGTGAGAGAATGTTGATTCGGATCCTCTGGACCCTGCAGGGGAAGACAACAACAGCAACAATAAACTAAGCCAACAGGGAAGAACATTTAGGGAGAAGAGGAAAAAGACAAACTGGGCCGAGTAGTTATGAAAAAATTGGATTAATCTAGCATCCTCAATTTCTAAAAGACAAGTCAGTTATCGACTTAATAGTTAAATGTCTTTAAATGTCAATTCAAATGATACAATGTTTAAAAGGAGTTAAACCTACAATAAATCCGGAAAGGCTCATGATAAAAATCTGATTAGGGGTGTTTCCATACACTATAATCACAGTTTAAGTATGTACTTGGGTTTCAAGGTCACAGTTCAGTTCATTTTTGGTGTAGTAAGTGTACAAAATGTAAAACATAAAACCTTTTAGCTGTGTTAACAGCTTTAAAACTTAAAATAAGAAAAATGTAAACAGCTGGCAGGTAATTCTCCAATAAACACAATTTTCCAAAAACACACACAAAAAAACCAGGCCGCACTTTGGACAACGATGGCTGACGTTTTAAGGAAAAGTAAAAGTTTTAACGGACTGAATTATTTTATTTTTAAGATACCAATAATTAGTTTTTTCATTATTAGTTGCAGCTAACCTGGACTTTCGCTGATGTGTTGGACTTTCACAATATTATGTCAGACCCACTCGACACCGAGGATGTCGTTGTGGCTTGTACAGCCCTTTGAGACACTTGTGATTTAGGGCTATATAAATAAACATTGATTGATTGATTGATTGATAACCTTATTCCCCATCTCTACTGAAAAATACTGGCTGACTATTATCCTATTTACTTGTCTTTGTCCATTTATGTATTTCACAGGAGTGGTTCTTGGCTCTGGCTTCTGCGTGGCATTATCGTTAGCCTTACTCCAGCTAGCCAACGGCTGGGATACTGGTATCAATTCCAGGTACCTGGGAATTGATACCATTATTCAATTTGAGGTACTTCTGTGTGTGTTAATGTGGGAATAAATGTTAATTGTTTAATAATATAATCTCTTTTTTATTTAACATTTTAAACTGGACTGCTAATAACTGTGCTGTCCAGTTGCTAGATCTTGTTTTCCAACACTTCTGAGTCTCATTTGCAAGCGTTATATAGCAGACCTTGCATGCAGTTGCAATTCCAAGACATCAGGTGACAGCAGTGTATAGGCTTCTTAGCACTACATTGTACACAGAGAGCAGATATGGATAGCATTGAGAGGGTGAGGGTGTTGCTGCACCTGAAGATAAGTTTCCTTTTTTTTAAGTGTATATACTAAGATAGCACAACAAGTAATGTATTAATTTCAGTTTGACCTGGGTGTGTTGCCATAGTAAGTAAGGATGTATATCGTTAAGATTTTAATGATACAATACCCTTATTGATAATCTTTATCAATACAATACCCTTATCGATAATCTTTATCGATACCGGTATTTATCGGTACTCTTATTGGTACTGTATGTAATTGGTGTAAATAAAGATTTATTATTGCAGTTTTTTTATTAGCACAAGAGGTTGTACACATCCACAACATGGTGGAACATATCACAGCAGGGAAGTCTTTTACAAACCCCAAAACCAGTGAAGTTGGCACGTTGTGTAAATGTAAATAAAAACAGAATACAATGATTTGCAAATCCTTTTCAACCTATATTCAATTGAATATACTGCAAAGACAAGATACCATATTTTCCGCACTATAAGGCGCACCTAAAAACCTCAAATTTTGTCAAAAGCTGACAGTGCGCCTTATAATCCGGTGCGCCTTATACAGGACTGTCTCAGAAAATTAGAATATTGTGATTAAGTCCTTTATTTTCTGTAATGCAACTAAAAATATGAAAATGTCATACATTCTGGATTCATTACACATCAACTGAAATATTGCAAACCTTTTATTATTTTTAATATTGCTGATTATGGCATATAGCTTAAGAAAACTCAAAAAATTAGAATATTTCCTCAGACCAAGTTAAAAATAAAGAATTATAACAGCAAAACAAAATCAAACATTTGAAAATGTCAATTAATGCACTTAGTACTTGGTTGGGAATCCTTTTGCACGGATTACTGCACCAATGCGGCATGGCATGGAGGCAATCAGCCTGTGGCATTGCTGAGGTGTTATGGATGCCCAGGATGCTTCAATAGCGGCCTTTAGCTCATTTGCATTATTGGGTCTGGTGTCTTTCAGCTTCTTCTTCACAATACCCCACAAATTCTCTATGGGGTTCAGGTCAGGGGAGTTGGCAGGCCAATCGAGGACAGTAATGCCATGGTCAGTACACCAGTTACTGGTGGTTTTGGCACTGCTGGATCATGCTTGAAAATGAAATCATCATCTCCATAGAGCTTTTCAACAGATGGAAGCATGTAGCCGTATTCCCATGGTCAAGCCACTCCTGAACTCAAGACAACGGAAGAAGCGTCTGACTTGGGCTATGGAAAAGAAGCACTGGACAGTTGCAGAGTGGTCCAGAGTCCTGTTTTCAGACGAAAGCAAGTTTTGTATTTCATTTGGAAGTCAAGGCGCTAGAGTCTGGAGGAAGGCTGGAGAGGAGCAAAATCCAAGTTGCTTGAAATCCAGTGTGAAGTTCCCACAGTCAGCAATGGTTTGGGGAGCCATGTCAGCTGCTGGTGTTGTTCCACTGTGTTTCATCAAGTCCAGAGTCAATGCAGCTGTGTACCAAGAGATTTTAGAGCACTACATGCTTCCATCTGTTGAAAAGCTCTATGGAGATGATGATTTCATTTTCAAGCATGATCCAGCAGTGCCAAAACCACAAGTACCTGGTGTACTGACCATGGCATTACTGTCCTCGATTGGCCTGCCAACTCCCCTGACCTGAACCCCATAGAGAATTTGTGGGGTATTGTGAAGAAGAAGCTGAAAGACACCAGACCCAATAATGCAAATGAGCTAAAGGCTGCTATTGAAGCATCCTGGGCATCCATAACACCTCAGCAATGCCACAGGCTGATTGCCTCCATGCCACGCCGCATTGGTGCAGTAATCTGTGCAAAAGGATTTCCAACCAAGTACTGAGTGCATTAATTGACATTTTCAAATGTTTGATTTTGTTTTGCAGTTATAAATCTTTATCTTTTTACTTGGTCTGAGGAAATATTCACATTTTTTGAGATGGAATTTTTGAGTTTTCTTAAGATGTATGCCATAATCAGCAATATTAAAATAAAAGGCTTGCAATATTTCAGTTGATGTGTAATGAATCCAGAATGTATGACATTTCCATGTTTTTAGTTGCATTACAGAAAATAAAGGACTTTATCACAATATTCTAATTTTCTGAGACAGTCCTGTATATATTGAGCCTCCAACAGGTAAAAGTTTCAATCAATCAATCAATCAACTATGGTAAGCAGCCGCCGACTTCATTTTTCCCCGTAGAAGAAGCGCGCGGTGCATGCTGGGATATATGAGTGCGCGAGGCGTGCCGTTTCATTTCCATTTGTTTGTTTATGTAAAGACCCCAAAATGGCTCCTATTAAGAGATACGCTTACGACGCAGAGTTTAAACTTAAGACGATCAGTCACGCAGTAGAACACGGGAATAGAGCAGCAGCGACACTGACTCCATTAATGACGACTTCGACGAGATGGAGCCGGGCATGTTGGATGCCGTCGCCCAACTGTTTAATTCGGACACTGAAGAAGAATTTGAGGGATTCGTGGATGAGGAATACCTTCATAAAGTGAGCTTTACATGTTTATTTTGTGTGTTGTGTGACATTAACGTTTGAGCAACGTTGAGTTATTGATATATTGTTATTGCTCTGCACTATTTTGAGTGTTACTATATTGTGATTGCACTAACATTTGATTTACCGTAACAGTATCACTGTTTTTTACGTGTTTATTGAATCAGGGAAAAGTTACCCTCCACTATGTAATATAAATGTTGCACTACATGTTATACCTTGCTGTTGTTAAAAGATAAACAAAACACCACGTCACTGACTTTACCTCGGGGAAAATAATAAAACAGCGATTTATTCATTTTGGGAGTGAACAGAGTTGTCAGAACGCTGGTTTGTAATCTATTAATAAAGTTTGACTGACCTGACTGTTTTGTTGACATTCCCTTTAGCGCACCTCCATCAAATGGATGCATAACATAACCCCAGCCTCTACTGTAGTGTCTATTCTATGCGCCTTATATATGAACAAAGTTTTAAAATATGCCATTCATTGAAGGTGCGCCTTATAATCCGGTGCGCCTTATAGTGCGAAAAATACGGTACTTAACACTCAAATTGGTCAACGTTGTTATTTTTTTCAAATATTAGCTCATTTACAATTTGATGCCTGCAACATGTTTAAAAAAAAGCTGGCACAAGTGGCAAAACGACTTATTTGGAACATCCCACAGGTAAAAAGGCTAATTGGGAACAGGTGGGTGCCATGATTGGGTATAAAAGCAGCTTCCATGAAATGCTCAGTCATTCACAAACAAGGATGGGACAAGGTCTCCACTTTGTGAACAAATGCGTGAGCAAATTGTCAGTTTAAGAACAACATTTCTCAACTAGCTATTGCAAGGAATTTAGGGATTTCACCAACTACGGTCCGTAATATCGAAAGTTTCAGAGAATCTGCAGAAAGGCCGAAAACCAACATTGAATGCCTGTGACCTTTGATCCCTCAGGCGGTTCTGCATCAAAAACCGAAATCAGTGTGTAAAGGATATCACCATGGGCTCAGGAACTACAATTTGTCGCTACAGCTGTAAGTGCAAGTTAAAACTCTACTATGCAAAGCGAAAGTCATTTATCAACAACACCCAGAAACGCCACCAGCTTCGCTGGGCCCGAGACCATCTTAGATGGACTGATGCAAAGTGGAAAAGTGTTCTGTGGTCTGACGAGTCCACATTTTAAAATGTTTTTAGTAACTGTGGACGTTGAGTCCTCCAGACCAAAGAGGAAAAGAACCATAGGCGCAAAGTTCAAAAGCCAGCATCTGTGATGGTATGGGGGTGTATAAGTGCCCAAGGCATGGGTAACTTACCCATATGTGAGGGTACGATTAATGTTGAAAGGTACATACAAGTTTTGGAGGAACATATGTTACCATCCAAACGTCTATTTCATGGACGCCCTTGCTTAAACAGCAAGACAATGCCAAGCCACATTCTGCACGTGTTACAACAGCGTGGCTTTGTAGTAAAAGAGTGTGGGTACTAGATTGGCCTGCCTGTTGTCTAGACCTGTCTCCCATTGAAAATGTGTGGCGTATTATGAAGCGTCAAATACGACAACGGAGACCCCGGACTGTTGAACAACTTAAGATGTATATCAAGCAAGAATGGGAAATAATTCCACCTGAAAGGCTTCAAAAATTGGTCTCCTCAGACCCCGGACTGTTGAACATCTTAAGCTGTATATCAAGCAAGGATGGGAAATAATTCCACCTAAAAGGCTTCAAAAATTGGTCTCCTCAGTTCCCAAACATTTACTGAGTGTTGTTAAAAGGAAAGGCAATGTAACACAGTGGTAAAAATGACCCGTGCCAACTTTTTTGCAATGCGTTGCTGCCATTAAATTCTAAGTTAATGATTATTTGCAAAAAAATATTACGTTTCTCAGTTCGAACTTTAAATATCTTGTCTTTGCAGTCTATTCAATTGAATGTAAGTTGAAATTATTTGAAAATCTTTGTATTCTGTTTTTATTTACAATTTACAATTTCTAATGGCGGCGCATGGCTATGGCTATGCTGCGGCTCGCTAATGCTCTTGGTAGTGTAGAGCGATTTGGCAAAAAACACCCGTCATTTCTGTCAATTTCATGGCTGGCTCAAAGCGTGAACACTCTGTGATCACATACGACCAACAGACAATTCTGGATGTGGATGGATCGGGTCGTTATAGACTGAAAGACGCATGTACGGTGGACCTCTTCGCTAGCATGGGAATACTTCGCGGACTACATCGAGCGGCCTTTGTAGCAGCAGAGTCAAGTGCTAGCGGTGACCGCCAATGGAGACGACGTAAGCGGTGCGAGCGGAAGCAGAAGCGGGGTTGCCGAGCGGGGCTAACAACAAAGAGAAAAGCTAACCAAAGAAGCGTGGAGTCTCCGGGTAAGAAGCCATTTAAACTAGAACTAGCCGGCGTCAGGCTGGATAATCCCTGCACACATAGCAATTCTCTTAGAATAAAACACAACTCACATAATGTTTTTTCTTTTGCGACCGTGTCAGAGGCAGACATACATTGTACTGAGGTAGCTAACTATGATGCGTTCAGTTTATCGCAACGTCAAGCAAACAATCTGAATATCCCCGTCGTATCAATTCCTAGATATGGTTGAAACTATTTAAAGTGCACTACGCATAATAAACGCAACATTATTAATATTGCTACTTCGGATAATTTCAACAAACAATCCTCAAAACAGCCCACTACCTATAATATGGGCTTTTTAAACATAAGATCATTATCTTCCAAAACGTTATTAGTTAATGAAGTCATTAGAGACAACAAACTTGACGTTGTTGGTCTCGCCGAGACCTGGCTCAAACCAGACGATTGTTTTGCGCTAAATGAGGCATCTCCTCCTAACTATACCAATACACATGTTGCCCGACCTCTTAAAAGGGGAGGGGGTGTCGCACTAATATACAATGAAAACTATAATCTTACACCTAACCTAAATAATAAATATAACTCGTTTGAGGTGCTCACTTTGAGGTTTGTCACACCGCTGCCTCTCCACCTGGCTGTTATCTACCGCCCCCCTGGGCCCTATTCGGACTTCATCAGTGAATTCTCAGAGTTTGTTGCTGATCTAGTGACGCACGCCGACAACATAATCATAATGGGGGACTTTAATATCCATATGAATACCCCATCGGACCCTCCATGCGTGGCGCTCCAGACTATAATTGATAGCTGTGGTCTTACACAAATAATAAATGAACCCACGCATCGCAACGGTAATACGATAGATCTGGTGCTTGTCAGGGGTGTCACCACCTCTAAAGTTACGATACTCCCGTACACTAAAGTAATGTCCGATCATTACCTTATAGAATTCGAAGTTCTGACTCATTGTCAACAAACTAATAATAATAATAATAACTACTATAGCAGCCGCAACATTAATGCTGCCACAACGACGACTCTTACTGACCTACTGCCTTCGGTAATGGCACCATTCCCAAATTATGTGGGCTCTATTGATAACCTCACTAACAACTTTAATGACGCCCTGCGCGACACCATTGATAGTGTAGCACCGCTAAAGCTAAAAAGGGCCCCTAAAAGGCATACCCCATGGTTTAGAGAAGAAACTAAAGCCCAGAAATTATCATGTAGAAAGCTGGAACGCAAATGGCGTGCGACTAAACTTGAGGTTTTCCATCAAGCATGGTGTGATAGTTTAATAACTTATAAATGCATGCTTACCTCAGCTAAAGCTAAATACTACTCAAATCTCATCCACCTCAACAAAAATGATCCTAAATTTCTGTTTAGTACAGTAGCATCGCTAACCCAACAAGGGACTCCTCCCAGTAGCTCCACCCACACAGCAGATGACTTTATGAATTTCTTTAATAAGAAAATTGAAGTCATTAGAAAAGAGATTAAAGACAATGCATCTCAGCTACAACTGGGTTCTATTAACACAAATACGACTGTATATACAACGGATACCGCCCTCCAAAATAGTTTCTCTTTGATGAAATAACATTGGAGGAATTGTCAAAATGTGTAAATGGGACAAAACAAACAACATGTTTACTTGACCCAATTCCTGGGACTTATCAAGGAGCTTTTTGTAATATTAGGTCCATCAGTGTTAAATATTATAAACTCATCACTTTCCTCTGGTACTGTTCCCCTAGCATTCAAAAAAGCGGTTATTCATCCTCTACTCAAAAGACCTAACCTCGATCCTGATCTCCTGGTAAACTACCGGCCGGTGTCCCACCTTCCGTTTATCTCGAAAATCCTCGAAAAAATTGTAGCACAGCAGCTAAATGAACACTTAGCGTCTAACAATCTCTGTGAACCTTTTCAGTCCGGTTTATGGGCAAATCACTCTACGGAGACAGCCCTCGCAAAAATGACTAATGATCTTTTGCTAACGATGGATTCTGATGCTTCATCTATGTTGCTGCTTCTTGATCTTAGCGCCGCTTTCGATACTGTTGATCATAATATTTTATTAGAGCGTATCAAAACGCGTATTGGGATGACAGACTTAGCCTTGTCTTGGTTTAACTCTTATCTTACTGACAGGATGCAGTGTGTCTCCCATAACAATGTGACCTCGGACTATGTTAAGGTAATGTGCGGAGTTCCCCAGGGTTCGGTTCTTGGCCCTGCACTCTTTAGTATTTACATGCTGCCGCTAGGTGACATCATACGCAAATACGGTGTTATTTTTCACTGTTATGCTGATGACACCCAACTCTACATGCCCCTAAAGCTGACCAACACGCCGGATTGTAGTCAGCTGGAGGCGTGTCTTAATGAAATTAAACAATGGATGTCCGCTAACTTTTTGTTACTAAAACGGCCTTCTTTCATCTGCGTAATATTGCTAAAATTCGTTCCATTTTGTCCACAGGCGATGCTGAGATCATTATCCATGCGTTCGTTACATCTCGTCTCGATTACTGTAACGTTTTGTTTTCGGGCCTCCCTATGTCTAGCATTAAAAGATTACAGATGGTACAAAATGCGGCTGCTAGACTTTTGACAAAAACAAGAAAGTTTGATCATATAACGCCTATACTGGCTCACTTGTGCTGAGATCATTATCCATGCGTTCGTTACATTTCGTCTCGATTACTGTAACGTTTTGTTTTCGGGCCTCCCTATGTCTAGCATTAAAAGATTACAGATGGTACAAAATGCGGCTGCTAGACTTTTGACAAAAACAAGAAAGTTTGATCATATAACGCCTATACTGGCTCACTTGCACTGGCTTCCTGTGCACCTAAGATGCGACTTTAAGGTTTTACTACTTACGTATAAAATACTATAGGCTCCTGCCTATCTTGACGATTGTATTGTACCATATGTCCCGGCAAGAAATCTGCGTTCAAAGAACTCCGGCTTATTAGTGATTCCCAGAGCCCAAAAAAAGTCTGCGGGCTATAGAGCGTTTTCTATTCGGGCTCCAATACTATGGAATGCCCTCCCGGTAAAAGTTAGAGATGCTACCTCAGTAGAAGCATTTAAGTCTCATCTTAAAACTCATTTGTATACTCTAGCCTTTAAATAGACTCCCTTTTTAGACCAGTTGATCTGCCGTTTCTTTTCTTTTCTTTTCTACTCTGCTCCCAACCCGGGGTGGACCGCTAGCCTGTCCATCAGATGGGGACATCTCTACGCTGCTGACCCGTCTCCACTCGGGATGGTTCCTGCTGGCCCCACCATGGACTGGACTTTCACTGATGTGTTGGACTTTCACAATATTATGTCAGACCCACTCGACATCCATTGCTTTCGGTCTCCCCTAGGGAGACCGAAAGAGATTAAAGACAAAGTCATTCACATTGACGTCCCACTGGGGTGAGTTTTTCTTGCCCGTATGTGGGCTCTGTACCGAGGATGTCGTTGTGGCTTGTACAGCCCTTTGAGACACTTGTGATTTAGGGCTATATAAATAAACATTGATTGATTGATACATTGTGCCATCTTGTATAAATTCACTAGTTTTGGGTTTTGTATCAACACCTGCTTTTAAGTCTTAAACATCATGTAAAGAGCGCACAGATCACTCACTGTTTCTATTCATTACAGTTACACTCAGCTGAAAATATAATTTTTGCATTCATGTACAGAGAACAGACCTAAATTATATATGATATCAAATATATTGTATAAATCAATACAATCAATTAGAATGTTATATAGGTGTGCATTTTGTAACAATAGAAATAGTTTTGTGTTTATGTTGCACACGGACATATTTGAGTGACAGACCGGAGATTGACAGCTACCGACCCATGTTATGTGTCTGTGTTGTGTGAACAATTTTAAAAAAAAAGAATAGACTAAGTGATCATGAGTAGTGCGCAATCATCAAGTTGTAGAATCAAGAGATAGATTACTAAAACATTTAAGCAAGGTATCTATTAATGCAAAACGAGCCGAATCGCGATAAACAATACATATCAGGATTTTAAACGAAACATGCAGTGTCTAGTTTAAAAAAATGTTTATATGTCATATACAGTTGAGAGAAGTTTATGACAGCAGCGTGTGCCTGCGTGCCTTAAAAAGTGGTGTCTGTTGCCAGGCGACGTGTGACGTCAGCGTGGTTTTCAGCTGAACTGCATTTGTTAGCTTTAGCAATTACCAGCGGCAGTTTGCCGGCTCTGACGGCTGTCTTGTTGCGCTTTTCACCGAATTGTGTTACCTCTGGTTAATAAAGAGGAGACGTCACCCACCACCATCGTCAGCCGCCGGAGATACGGTGCGGGCACGTCGGCTGTGCGCTAAGGCGGCAGGTCAGTGTCGGCAATGCGCAGTAGCGACTCCGGCCACACGCCATTCCCGCGCGCAATACCCTTCCTTAGCTACACTGCCTGCTGACCCACACCAGCCGCAACAAAGGTATATTAAAAGATATATCGGTATGGTGGTATTGTCTTAAAACAATATCTCTTTCTAAAAATATACCGGTATAAACAGTAACACCGGTATACCGCCCAGCCCTAGAATTAGCTGTTATTGGAGCTGCACCTCTGAGTCTGACATACTTCACTAGTGTCTTGCCTCATTGCATGTTTTTTTGTTATTGCAAGCTACCTGTAATTTCAATGGTTTGAAGACATGAAAAAATGCTTAATCTTAAAAATGAGTTTGTCTTACAGTCACAGGCATCCTTTAGACAGGTCAATATGGCATGTTAGAATGACTACTAGTTGTACAGTTTGCTAATGTAAGCAAAGGCAACTATTCGTACTTGGTGGCCATCAGTAAATCAACATATGTACTGTAGATGGATAGTCATGAAAGAAAAAAAGAAGTTCAACTCAAGGAATAAAATAAATAGCAATTAT